>NC_069728.1:21903765-21936313 GCF_027358585.1 Pangasianodon hypophthalmus
TGTGTGTGTGTGTGTGAGATGTAGTGTTATCGATTTGGGTGGTTTCCTGCCCAAACTGTAGTGTACACTCACACTTATCAGGAGATGTGCAGCTTTTCCTGTTCAAACACTGACAAACATTATCTGCATGTGTGTGTGTGTGTGTGCGTGTGTGTGTGTGCGTGTGCGTGTGCGTGTGTGTGTGTTAGTTATATTTGCTCTCTTAATGTTTAAAGTTTAAAGTGTCCTGAATGCAGCTTTATATACAACACTTAGAGTTTTATTCCATTTCACATTACTGTCTGATTACATATTCATTTATGGGCGTTTCCCCTCTCAGAACACCAGGCAGTGGGTGGAGCTTATTGTAACCCTGCACTCCTTCTGATTGGTCAGTGTCACTGTAGAATTTAGTGACATCTGGTGGGTTTACGCACACACACACACACACACACACACACACAATCAAATAAAATCTTCTCAAGTGGTCCACTGAAGTTCCTCAGCTAGTGTCAAGGTCATTACAAAAACCCCAGTGGTTCTGAGGTGGTAACACACACACACACACACACACACACACACACATACACACCAGTGGGCGTGGCCTGGAGGTTACTGTGCAGTGGAGTAAAGAAATAAAACGCATCACAGCTAACGATTCACCAAACATCTTCATTTATTAGGAAGATTCAGCCACACACACTCTGATGCTCACACTCAAGTTCAACACACTGAAATAAGAATTATATTTCTGCTATTTCTGCTATAAATAAAACTGAAATGAACTGAATCAGTGAGTAAAAGATTCAAATAGTTTTAGAGTACTGAAGTAAAAGAGTCAAATCTCCAAAAAGAGTCATTTAAAAAAGAATCATGTGTAGGAGTCAGAATCGATTCAGTGCAGATGAACTCATGGGGTTTCTGAACTGCTCTGCTGCTCCCCTCCTGATCTCATGGTGTATGTAAATAAACACTTTAGATTTCAACCTAACGGTGGAGAAAAGCGTTTACACTGCTCTCTCCAGCAGGGGGCGACAATAACCCACGCTTTATACACAGTGACGTCATCACTCTATTACAGTATCCTCCAGATCAATCCCAAATTACCTGTAAAAGAATAATATTTTCACCAGCAGGTCCTTTTAGCTTGGAAGTTGTGTTATGTGCATAACCTTTCTGCTCACAAAGCAATCCTCTGGAATAAGCTGAATATAAATAAACTGGATAAATGCTTATTTCTTGACAATTGGTATAAAACAGGTATTCCTTTTGTTCTTGATTTATTCAGAAATTCAGGATTACTTTGCTAGGATTAAGTTTCAGCTGATGAGCTGTCATCCATGATGAGATGTCTGCGAGACATGCCAGCTTAGATACCATTGATCATGCTGTTCTCCTCGATAGACTAGAAAATGTAGTAGGCATTAAGAGAACAGCCCTTTCCTGGCTCAGGTCTTATTTGACTGATCGTTATCAGTTTGTAAACGTAAATGGTGACTTCTCTTCTCATACTAAGGTAAAGTTTGGTGTCCCGCAAGGTTCTGTTTTAGGCCCACTGCTCTTTTCTTTATATATGCTACCTCTGGGCTAAATTATTCGTAAGCATGGTATTAGCTTCTACTGTTACGCTGATGACACACAGTTGTATGTTTCAGCAAAGCCAGATGACAGACACCAGCTTAATAAAGTTGAGGAATGTGTAAAAGACATTAGAAACTGGATGCTTATTAACTTTCTCTTACTTAATTCTGACAAGACAGAAGTACTTGTACTAGGACCACATGCAGCTAGAAGTAAGCTTTCTGATATAATAACTCTGGATGGTCTTTCTGTTTCATCATGTGCAGCAGTAAAAGACCTTGGTGTGATTATCGACTCCAGTGTCTCATTAGGAGACGTAAGTAATTATATTCTGTGGTGTTTTGTAATGTGGTTCCTCCAAAAGTAAATTAAAATGTTGATTTGTGAGACGTGGCTTTTTTACTGAAGATCATGATTTTGGTTTTGTTGATGTTGATTTCTAGTGACCCGAGTGTGCAGTAGTGTTGTAGAAGGCTGAGGTTTTGTTGGAGGGAGTGTGCTATGGGAGTGAGCAGTAAGAAGTTAATCACTTTACTGGGGGATCGTAGCTAATTTAATAATGTATATATTAATGAGGGTAGGAAACGGATCGCTGCCTTGATGGACTCCTGGCTCTTGTGTAAAAAATTCTGTTCTTCAGTTTTTGATTTTTATGCGCATTTGTTGTCCTGATATTAAGACTTAATTATCTCCTATACTGTTTCTAGTCAGTGGAGGAGACAGAGTCAGAGGCTGTTTTAGGTCTATGAAGCAGAAGAAGCTTTTTGCTTTGGGTGTTTGCTGTATGTGTCTCTGTATGAGGGTGTGAATGTGGTCTGTTGTGGGTTGTTGGTCAGAAGCCAGTTTGACTTTTGGACATGATGTGTTCAGTTAAGAATGATAATAGCTGAGTGTTGAGTACACTACAGAATAATTTACTGAGGTTATTGTTTATACAGATTCCTCTTTAGTTATTAGGGTCGATTCTCTCTCTCTCTCTCTCTCTCTCTCTCTCTCTGTCGCTCCTGCTGCCTGATAAGACCCTGGACTGGACCTTCTGCCCTCTGGACCTGCCTGATCCATCCTGATGCTCTACTTCTGCTTGGAGCCGCCTTCAAAATACAAACATGTTGGAAGATTATTGTTGCACACTTCAGTGAGACGCATCAGACACTAAGTGCAGGTGAAAATCAGCAACAAAACACCTTTAGGTCAGTGGAACTATTTCAGTTTGTTAGAACTATTAAGTGATTAAACACAATCAATTAATAAAAGTCAAATTTGTGTTTCTCCAAATTCCTGCACGATACAAATAATCTGATATTGTGTGTGTGTTCAGTCTGAAGAGCTCTGCTTTGTTATCATCAGCAAAAACCTCAGTGTGAGCGTTTTACAATAAAAAGCTCTCAGATGAGCCTCCATGTTTTCAGTGAAGCACCTTAAAAAGCTTAAACTGCTCTGAACACATCGAAACCCATTTTGTTTTGTAATGTCTTTAATAGTTTTTAAAAGCTACTGCAAAGGTCCATCAGGGCTGTGTGTGTGTGTGTGTGTGTGTGTGTACAGATTTATTTCGCTGTGTTCCAGGTGATGATCTGACTCCTGCAGGCCTTTTAGAGTATTTTTGTTTTGGACAAACTAATCTTCTGTACACTTTATTGTTTTTTGTTTTTTTTGTCTGTATTAAGTGGTTGCTTTTCTTTTTAACAGTTATATGTTGTTTTGTTTCTCTCTGTTCTCTGTGTTCCAGCAGTGACCAATGGATAAAGACAACGCTGTAACTGACAGAAGAGACGAAAGCAGCTGCTTCTCAGAGCTTCACTCATCATCGTCTCACCTCTCACTCATTTATAGGTTTCGTTACCAGACCGCGTGATTTAATCGTATGAAACAGTGTGTACAGGTACAGGAGGAAGGATTCACAGGTTAATGCCAGGTGTGAACGAGGCCTATGTCTCATAGGCTCCAACTCTGTTGCACAGGAGTGTACAATATCATATCATATGTACCTGTTGGCTATACGGTGTGATGTGAAGTAGAATAGATGGAATGTGTGTGTGTGTGTGTGTGTGTGAGTGTGTGTGCGCATGCATGCTCCTTCCCTCAGAGACCCGATGTTCAGGTTATGGGAACTCTCTCACCTCTACCATCAGATCAGCGCGGACTTTCTCCTGCTCTCAGTCTCGTATTAATCCTCAGGCATGGACATCATCAGCTTCATCTTCATTAGTTTCATAAATGTAAAATTTATATCCTGAATGTATTTATTTCTGTAAAGCTGCTTTGTGACAATGGCCACTGCTAAAAGCACTATACAAATAAAATGGAATTGAGTGGAATTGAGTTTGTTTGTGTACTGGTGGTGTTTTGTACAGGAGTGGTGTTGTACCTGTTTTATCATTTATGATCTGTTCATTCATGAGTCTGATATGAAACAAGGTAAATTAATTCAATTCAATTCAATTCAATTTTATTTGTATAGCGCTTTTAACAATGGACATTGTCACAAAGCAGCTTTACAGAAATAAATGGATTCACAAAAATATATTGTAAATATTTAAATTTATCACTGTGAATTTATCCCTAATGAGCAAGCCAGTGGCGACGGTGGCAAGGAAAAACTCCCCGAGATGATATGAGGAAGAAACCTTGAGAGGAACCAGGCTCAAAAGGGAACCCATCCTCATCTGGGTGCAACGGATAGTGCAATTATAAATAAATCCCTTCTATTGTGTACTATATGGACAAATAGTGCAATTGTGCAACCAATAAATTCATCACAGTATTTGCAAGAGGTCCGGCTGGTTAAAATCTATCCACTGTCCACTGATGGAGCCCTGAGTACGAAGCTGCTCGTGGCAACTGCAGCCCCAAAGCCACTACAGCAATCGCAGTCCCAAGCCATTACAGTACAGTACAGTACAGTACAGCTCCCCATATGTGATCCCCAAGCCATCTCCACAGCCCCCAGGTGGCACCATCCCCAGCAATCCAAACAGTTCTTCAGGCAGTCCATATGGGGCCACCCCCAGCAGCAGCGAGCGAACTCAACCGATGAGAACTCCAACCAGAAGTAGGGCATCAGGATGGGTCAGGCAGCGAGGAGGAGCAGAAGGGGTCAGGATCACTGGCATCACTGGCATCTCAGAAGTAGCATGTGTAGCTCGACAGAGAGTGAGGGAGAGAGAGAGATGGAGAGAAAGGAAGAGATTGTTAGGTGAGCTTTTGTCCTCTAATGGTTAAGCACGATGTACTTTGCATGCAGAGTGCAAGCAGGGACTCCGGCAAGACTAGCTATGACAGCATAACTAAAAGGGAGAGCCAGAAGCTAACACAGACATGAGGGAGTCCTGGGACATAAGGCAGCCAGCCATTCCACCGTCGACAAACCTGAGTGAACGTGTGAGAGTGGGGGGGTGACAGCATCCAAACATCCCAGTTCACCACAACACTCTATGCCTGTGAAACCCTCCAGACCTGCCCCTGTACCTAAGAAAACTATTCACAAAAGGCTTGACTAAACAAATATGTTTTCAGCCTCGACTTAAACACTGAGACTGTGTCTGAGCCCCGAACACTAAGTGGAAGGCTGTTCCATAACTGTGGGGCTTTGTATGAGAAAGCTCTACCCCCAGCTATAGCCCGCATTATTCGAGGTACCAACAAATAGCCTGCACCTTTTGATCTGAGTAGGCGTGACGGATCATAAAAGACCAAAAGTTCGCTCAGGTACTGTGGCGCGAGACCATTTAGTGCTTTATAGGTCAATAGTAGTATTTTATAATCAATACGAAATTTGATTGGGAGCCAATGCAGTGTGGATAAGATAGGGGTGATGTGGTCATATCTTCTGGTTCTAGTAAGGACTCTCGCTGCTGCATTCTGGACTAACTGGAGCTTATTTATGCATCTACTGGAACATCCAGACAGTAAGGCATTACAATAATCCAACCTAGAGGTAACAAAAGCATGAACTAATTTTTCTGCATCGTGTAGTGACAATATATTTCTTATTTTAGCAATATTTCTGAGATGAAAGAAAGCAATCCTAGTTATATTATCTACATGAGCTTCAAAAGAAAGACTAGAGTCGATAATCACACCAAGGTCTTTTACTGCTGCACATGATGAAACAGAAAGGCCATCCAGAGTTATTATGTAATCAGAAAGCTTACTTCTAGCTGCATGTGGTCCTAGTACAAGTACTTCTGTCTTGTCAGAATTAAGTAAGAGAAAGTTAATAAGCATCCAGTTTCTAATGTCTTTTACACATTCCTCAACTTTATTAAGCTGGTGTCTGTCATCTGGCTTTGCTGAAACATACAGCTGTGTGTCATCAGCGTAACAGTAGAAGCTAATACCATGCTTACGAATAATTTTGCCCAGAGGTAGCATATATAAAGAAAAGAGCAGTGGGCCTAAAACAGAGCCTTGCGGAACACCAAACTTTACACACACACAGCCAAACTCACACACCGACACACACACTGAGCCAAACTCACACACCGACACACACACAGCCAAACTCACACACCGACACACACACACAGCCAAACTCACACACCGACACACACACAGCCAAACTCACACACCAACACACACACAGCCAAACTCACACACCGACACACACACGCAGCCAAACTCACACACCGACACACACTGAGCCAAACTCACACACCGACACACACACTGAGCCAAACTCACACACCGACACACACACACAGCCAAACTCACACACCGACACACACACTGAGCCAAACTCACACACCGACACACACACAGCCAAACTCACACACCGACACACACACACAGCCAAACTCACACACCGACACACACACAGCCAAACTCACACACCAACACACACACAGCCAAACTCACACACCGACACACACACACAGCCAAACTCACACACCAACACACAGACCGACACACACACACAGCCAAACTCACACACCAACACACACACAGCCAAACTCACACACCGACACACACACACAGCCAAACTCACACACCGACACACACACAGCCAAACTCACACACCGACACACACACTGAGCCAAACTCACACACCGACACACACACACAGCCAAACTCACACACCGACACACACACAGCCAAACTCACACACCAACACACACACACAGCCAAACTCACACACCGACACACACACTGAGCCAAACTCACACACCGACACACACACAGCCAAACTCACACACCGACACACACACACAGCCAAACTCACACACCGACACACACACACAGCCAAACTCACACACCGACACACACACTGAGCCAAACTCACACACCGACACACACACAGCTAAACTCACACACCGACACACACAGCCAAACTCACACACCGACACACACACACAGCCAAACTCACACACCGACACACACAGCCAAACTCACACACCGACACACACACAGCCAAACTCACACACCGACACACACACACAGCCAAACTCACACACCAACACACAGCCAAACTCACACACCAACACACAGCCAAACTCACACACCGACACACACACACAGCCAAACTCACACACCAACACACACTGAGCCAAACTCACACACCGACACACACACAGCCAAACTCACACACCAACACACACACAGCCAAACTCACACACCGACACACACACACAGCCAAACTCACACACCGACACACACACACAGCCAAACTCACACACCGACACACACACAGCCAAACTCACACACCAACACACACACACAGCCAAACTCACACACCGACACACACACAGCCAAACTCACACACCGACACACACACAGCCAAACTCACACACCGACACACACACACAGCCAAACTCACACACCGACACACACACACAGCCAAACTCACACCCCGACACACACACACAGTCAAACTCACACACCAACACACACACAGCCAAACTCACACACCAACACACACACAGCCAAACTCACACACCGACACACACACAGAGCCAAACTCACACACCAACACACACACACAGAGCCAAACTCACACACCAACACACACACAGCCAAACTCACACACCGACACACACACACAGCCAAACTCACACACCAACACACACACAGCCAAACTCACACACCAACACACACACAGCCAAACTCACACACCGACACACACACAGCCAAACTCACACACCGACACACACACAGCCAAACTCACACACCGACACACACACACAGCCAAACTCACACACCGACACACACACTGAGCCAAACTCACACACCGACACACACACACAGCCAAACTCACACACCGACACACACACAGCCAAACTCACACACCGACACACACACACAGCCAAACTCACACACCGACACACACCGACACACACACAGAGCCAAACTCACACACCGACACACACACTGAGCCAAACTCACACACCGACACACACACAGCCAAACTCACACACCGACACACACAAAGCCAAACTCACACACCAACACACACACAGCCAAACTCACACACCAACACACACACAGCCAAACTCACACACCGACACACACACACAGCCAAACTCACACACCGACACACACACAGCCAAACTCACACACCGACACACACACTGAGCCAAACTCACACACCGACACACACACTGAGCCAAACTCACACACCGACACACACACAGCCAAACTCACACACCGACACACACACACAGCCAAACTCACACACCGACACACACACACAGCCAAACTCACACACCGACACACACACACAGCCAAACTCACACACCGACACACACACAGAGCCAAACTCACACACCGACACACACACTGAGCCAAACTCACACACCGACACACACACAGCTAAACTCACACACCGACACACACAGCCAAACTCACACACCGACACACACACAGAGCCAAACTCACACACCGACACACACACAGCCAAACTCACACACCGACACACACACACAGCCAAACTCACACACCGACACACACACAGAGCCAAACTCACACACCGACACACACACACAGCCAAACTCACACACCGACACACACACACAGCCAAACTCACACACCAACACACAGCCAAACTCACACACCAACACACACACAGAGCCAAACTCACACACCGACAAACTCACACACCGACACACACACACAGCCAAACTCACACACCAACACACACACAGCCAAACTCACACACCAACACACACACAGCCAAACTCACACACCGACACACACACAGCCAAACTCACACACCGACACACACACACAGCCAAACTCACACACCAACACACACACAGCCAAACTCACACACCAACACACACACAGCCAAACTCACACACCAACACACACACACAGCCAAACTCACACACCGACACACACACACAGCCAAACTCACACACCGACACACACACACAGCCAAACTCACACACCAACACACAGCCAAACTCACACACCAACACACAGCCAAACTCACACACCGACACACACACAGCCAAACTCACACACCAACACACACACAGCCAAACTCACACACCAACACACACACAGCCAAACTCACACACCGACACACACACAGCCAAACTCACACACCGACACACACACACAGCCAAACTCACACACCAACACACACACAGCCAAACTCACACACCAACACACACACAGCCAAACTCACACACCAACACACACACAGCCAAACTCACACACCAACACACACACACAGCCAAACTCACACACCGACACACACACACAGCCAAACTCACACACCAACACACACACAGCCAAACTCACACACCGACACACACACTGAGCCAAACTCACACACCGACACACACACACAGCCAAACTCACACACCGACACACACACAGCCAAACTCACACACCGACACACACACACAGCCAAACTCACACACCGACACACACCGACACACACACAGAGCCAAACTCACACACCGACACACACACTGAGCCAAACTCACACACCGACACACACACAGCCAAACTCACACACCGACACACACACAGCCAAACTCACACACCAACACACACAGCCAAACTCACACACCAACACACACAGCCAAACTCACACACCGACACACACACACAGCCAAACTCACACACCAACACACACAGCCAAACTCACACACCAACACACACAGCCAAACTCACACACCAACACACACAGCCAAACTCACACACCGACACACACACACAGCCAAACTCACACACCAACACACACACAGCCAAACTCACACACCGACACACACACAGCCAAACTCACACACCGACACACACACAGCCAAACTCACACACCGACACACACACACAGCCAAACTCACACACCGACACACACACTGAGCCAAACTCACACACCGACACACACACACAGCCAAACTCACACACCGACACACACACAGCCAAACTCACACACCGACACACACACTGAGCCAAACTCACACACCGACACACACCGACACACACACAGAGCCAAACTCACACACCGACACACACACTGAGCCAAACTCACACACCGACACACACACTGAGCCAAACTCACACACCAACACACACACAGCCAAACTCACACACCGACACACACAAAGCCAAACTCACACACCAACACACACACAGCCAAACTCACACACCAACACACACACAGCCAAACTCACACACCGACACACACACACAGCCAAACTCACACACCGACACACACTGAGCCAAACTCACACACCGACACACACACTGAGCCAAACTCACACACCGACACACACACACAGCCAAACTCACACACCGACACACACACTGAGCCAAACTCACACACCGACACACACACTGAGCCAAACTCACACACCGACACACACACAGCCAAACTCACACACCGACACACACACACAGCCAAACTCACACACCGACACACACACAGAGCCAAACTCACACACCGACACACACACAGAGCCAAACTCACACACCGACACACACACTGAGCCAAACTCACACACCGACACACACACAGCTAAACTCACACACCGACACACACAGCCAAACTCACACACCGACACACACACAGAGCCAAACTCACACACCGACACACACACAGCCAAACTCACACACCGACACACACACAGAGCCAAACTCACACACCGACACACACACAGAGCCAAACTCACACACCGACACACACACACAGCCAAACTCACACACCAACACACAGCCAAACTCACACACCAACACACACACAGAGCCAAACTCACACACCGACACACACACAGAGCCAAACTCACACACCGACACACACACAGCCAAACTCACACACCGACACACACACACAGCCAAACTCACACACCAACACACACACAGCCAAACTCACACACCAACACACACACAGCCAAACTCACACACCAACACACACACACAGCCAAACTCACACACTGACACACACACACAGCCAAACTCACACACCGACACACACACACAGCCAAACTCACACACCAACACACAGCCAAACTCACACACCAACACACAGCCAAACTCACACACCGACACACACACAGCCAAACTCACACACCAACACACACACAGCCAAACTCACACACCAACACACACACAGCCAAACTCACACACCGACACACACACAGCCAAACTCACACACCGACACACACACACAGCCAAACTCACACACCAACACACACACAGCCAAACTCACACACCAACACACACACAGCCAAACTCACACACCAACACACACACAGCCAAACTCACACACCAACACACACACACAGCCAAACTCACACACCAACACACACACACAGCCAAACTCACACACCGACACACACACACAGCCAAACTCACACACCGACACACACACACAGCCAAACTCACACACCAACACACACACAGCCAAACTCACACACCGACACACACACTGAGCCAAACTCACACACCGACACACACACACAGCCAAACTCACACACCGACACACACACAGCCAAACTCACACACCGACACACACACACAGCCAAACTCACACACCGACACACACACAGAGCCAAACTCACACACCGACACACACACAGAGCCAAACTCACACACCGACACACACACAGCCAAACTCACACACCGACACACACACACAGCCAAACTCACACACCAACACACACACAGAGCCAAACTCACACACCGACACACACACAGAGCCAAACTCACACACCGACACACACACAGCCAAACTCACACACCGACACACACACACAGCCAAACTCACACACCAACACACACACAGAGCCAAACTCACACACCGACACACACACAGAGCCAAACTCACACACCGACACACACACAGCCAAACTCACACACCGACACACACACACAGCCAAACTCACACACCAACACACACACAGCCAAACTCACACACCAACACACACACAGCCAAACTCACACACCAACACACACACACAGCCAAACTCACACACTGACACACACACACAGCCAAACTCACACACCGACACACACACACAGCCAAACTCACACACCAACACACAGCCAAACTCACACACCAACACACAGCCAAACTCACACACCGACACACACACAGCCAAACTCACACACCAACACACACACAGCCAAACTCACACACCAACACACACACAGCCAAACTCACACACCGACACACACACAGCCAAACTCACACACCGACACACACACACAGCCAAACTCACACACCAACACACACACAGCCAAACTCACACACCAACACACACACAGCCAAACTCACACACCAACACACACACAGCCAAACTCACACACCAACACACACACACAGCCAAACTCACACACCAACACACACACACAGCCAAACTCACACACCGACACACACACACAGCCAAACTCACACACCGACACACACACACAGCCAAACTCACACACCAACACACACACAGCCAAACTCACACACCGACACACACACTGAGCCAAACTCACACACCGACACACACACACAGCCAAACTCACACACCGACACACACACAGCCAAACTCACACACCGACACACACACACAGCCAAACTCACACACCGACACACACACAGAGCCAAACTCACACACCGACACACACACTGAGCCAAACTCACACACCGACACACACACAGCCAAACTCACACACCAACACACAGCCAAACTCACACACCGACACACACCAACACACACACAGCCAAACTCACACACCAACACACACACAGCCAAACTCACACACCGACACACACACACAGAGCCAAACTCACACACCGACACACACACAGCCAAACTCACACACCGACACACACACACAGTCAAACTCACACACCAACACACACACAGCCAAACTCACACACCAACACACACACAGCCAAACTCACACACCAACACACACACACAGCCAAACTCACACACCAACACACACACAGCCAAACTCACACACCGACACACACACACAGCCAAACTCACACACCGACACACACACAGCCAAACTCACACACCAACACACACACACAGAGCCAAACTCACACACCGACACACACACACAGTCAAACTCACACACCAACACACACACAGCCAAACTCACACACCAACACACACACACAGCCAAACTCACACACCGACACACACACAGCCAAACTCACACACCGACACACACACACAGCCAAACTCACACACCGACACACACACACAGCCAAACTCACACACCAACACACACACAGCCAAACTCACACACCAACACACACACAGCCAAACTCACACACCGACACACACAGCCAAACTCACACACCGACACACACACAGCCAAACTCACACACCGACACACACACACAGCCAAACTCACACACCAACACACACACAGCCAAACTCACACACCAACACACACACAGCCAAACTCACACACCAACACACACACACAGCCAAACTCACACACCGACACACACACACAGCCAAACTCACACACCGACACACACACAGCCAAACTCACACACCGACACACACTGAGCCAAACTCACACACCAACACACACACAGCCAAACTCACACACCGACACACACACAGCCAAACTCACACACCGACACACACACTGAGCCAAACTCACACACCGACACACACACAGCTAAACTCACACACCGACACACACACAGCCAAACTCACACACCGACACACACACACAGCCAAACTCACACACCGACACACACACAGCCAAACTCACACACCGACACACACACACAGCCAAACTCACACACCGACACACACACACAGCCAAACTCACACACCGACACACACACACAGCCAAACTCACACACCAACACACACACACAGCCAAACTCACACACCAACACACACACAGCCAAACTCACACACCAACACACACACAGCCAAACTCACACACCGACACACACACAGCTAAACTCACACACCGACACACACACACAGCCAAACTCACACACCGACACACACACAGCCAAACTCACACACCGACACACACTGAGCCAAACTCACACACCAACACACACACAGCCAAACTCACACACCAACACACACACAGCCAAACTCACACACCGACACACACACAGCCAAACTCACACACCGACACACACACAGCCAAACTCACACACCGACACACACACACAGCCAAACTCACACACCGACACACACACACAGCCAAACTCACACACCGACACACACACAGCCAAACTCACACACCGACACACACTGAGCCAAACTCACACACCAACACACACACAGCCAAACTCACACACCGACACACACACAGCCAAACTCACACACCGACACACACACTGAGCCAAACTCACACACCAACACACAGCCAAACTCACACACCAACACACACTGAGCCAAACTCACACACCAACACACACTGAGCCAAACTCACACACCGACACACACACAGCCAAACTCACACACCAACACACAGCCAAACTCACACACCAACACACACCAACACACAGCCAAACTCACACACCAACACACACCAACACACAGCCAAACTCACACACCGACACACACACACAGCCAAACTCACACACCGACACACACACAGCCAAACTCACACACCGACACACACACACAGCCAAACTCACACACCGACACACACACAGCCAAACTCACACACCGACACACACACTGAGCCAAACTCACACACCGACACACACACACAGCCAAACTCACACACCAACACACACCAACACACAGCCAAACTCACACACCGACACACACACCAACACACAGCCAAACTCACACACCGACACACACACAGCCAAACTCACACACCGACACACACACAGCCAAACTCACACACCGACACACACACAGCCAAACTCACACAATAACACACACACAGCCAAACTCACACACCAACACACACACAGCCAAACTCACACACCGACACACACACACAGCCAAACTCACACACCGACACACACACTGAGCCAAACTCACACCCCGACACACACACACAGCCAAACTCACACACCGACACACACACAGCCAAACTCACACACCGACACACACACACAGCCAAACTCACACACCGACACACACTGAGCCAAACTCACACACCGACACACACACACAGCCAAACTCACACACCAACACACACACAGCCAAACTCACACACCGACACACACACAGCCAAACTCACACACCGACACACACACAGCCAAACTCACACACCGACACACACACTGAGCCAAACTCACACACCGACACACACACAGCCAAACTCACACACCGACACACACTGAGCCAAACTCACACACCGACACACACACAGCCAAACTCACACACCAACACACACACAGCCAAACTCACACACCAACACACACACAGCCAAACTCACACACCAACACACACACAGCCAAACTCACACACCGACACACACACAGCCAAACTCACACACCGACACACACACAGCCAAACTCACACACCGACACACTGAGCCAAACTCACACACCAACACACAGCCAAACTCACACACCAACACACACTGAGCCAAACTCACACACCAACACACACTGAGCCAAACTCACACACCGACACACACACAGCCAAACTCACACACCAACACACAGCCAAACTCACACACCGACACACACACAGCCAAACTCACACACCAACACACAGCCAAACTCACACACCAACACACACTGAGCCAAACTCACACACCAACACACACTGAGCCAAACTCACACACCGACACACACACACAGCCAAACTCACACACCAACACACAGCCAAACTCAGACACCGACACACACACAGCCAAACTCACACACCAACACACAGCCAAACTCACACACCAACACACACACAGCCAAACTCACACACCAACACACACACACACTGAGCCAAACTCACACACCGACACACACACACAGCCAAACTCACACACCGACACACACACAGCCAAACTCACACACCGACACACACACACAGCCAAACTCACACACCGACACACACTGAGCCAAACTCACACACCAACACACACACAGCCAAACTCACACACCAACACACACCAACACACAGCCAAACTCACACACCGACACACACACCAACACACAGCCAAACTCACACACCGACACACACACAGCCAAACTCACACACCGACACACACACAGCCAAACTCACACACCGACACACACACAGCCAAACTCACACACCAACACACACACAGCCAAACTCACACACCAACACACACACAGCCAAACTCACACACCGACACACACACACAGCCAAACTCACACACCGACACACACACAGCCAAACTCACACACCGACACACACACTGAGCCAAACTCACACACCGACACACACACAGCCAAACTCACACACCAACACACACACAGCCAAACTCACACACCGACACACACACACAGCCAAACTCACACACCGACACACACACAGCCAAACTCACACACCGACACACACACACAGCCAAACTCACACACCGACACACACCGACACACACACAGAGCCAAACTCACACACCGACACACACACAGCCAAACTCACACACCAACACACACACAGCCAAACTCACACACCGACACACACACTGAGCCAAACTCACACACCGACACACACACAGCCAAACTCACACACCGACACACACACAGCCAAACTCACACACCGACACACACACACAGCCAAACTCACACACCAACACACACACAGCCAAACTCACACACCAACACACACACAGCCAAACTCACACACC
Organism: Pangasianodon hypophthalmus; assembly: GCF_027358585.1. Taxonomy (NCBI): domain Eukaryota; kingdom Metazoa; phylum Chordata; class Actinopteri; order Siluriformes; family Pangasiidae; genus Pangasianodon; species Pangasianodon hypophthalmus. The sequence goes on from NC_069728.1 coordinate 21,920,530, forward strand.
AACACACACACACAGCCAAACTCACACACCGACACACACACAGCCAAACTCACACACCGACACACACACACAGCCAAACTCACACACCGACACACACACAGCCAAACTCACACACCGACACACACACACAGCCAAACTCACACACCGACACACACACAGCCAAACTCACACACCGACACACACTGAGCCAAACTCACACACCGACACACACACAGCCAAACTCACACACCAACACACAGCCAAACTCACACACCGACACACACACTGAGCCAAACTCACACCCCGACACACACACAGCCAAACTCACACACCAACACACACACAGCCAAACTCACACACCGACACACACACACAGCCAAACTCACACACCGACACACACACAGCCAAACTCACACACCGACACACACACACAGCCAAACTCACACACCGACACACACCGACACACACACAGAGCCAAACTCACACACCGACACACACACAGCCAAACTCACACACCAACACACACACAGCCAAACTCACACACCGACACACACACTGAGCCAAACTCACACACCGACACACACACAGCCAAACTCACACACCGACACACACACAGCCAAACTCACACACCGACACACACACTGAGCCAAACTCACACACCGACACACACACAGAGCCAAACTCACACACCGACACACACACACAGCCAAACTCACACACAAACACACACACAGCCAAACTCACACACCAACACACACACAGCCAAACTCACACACCGACACACACACAGCCAAACTCACACACCGACACACACACAGCCAAACTCACACACCGACACACACACACAGCCAAACTCACACACCGACACACACACAGCCAAACTCACACACCGACACACACACAGCCAAACTCACACACCGACACACACACACAGCCAAACTCACACACCGACACACACACAGAGCCAAACTCACACACCGACACACACACAGCCAAACTCACACACCGACACACACACAGCCAAACTCACACACCGACACACACACTGAGCCAAACTCACACACCGACACACACACAGCCAAACTCACACACGACACACACACAGCCAAACTCACACACCGACACACACACTGCCAAACTCACACACCGACACACACACAGCCAAACTCACACACCGACACACACACACAGCCAAACTCACACACCACACACACACAGCCAAACTCACACACCGACACACACACAGCCAAACTCACACACCGACACACACACAGCCAAACTCACACACCGACACACACAGAGCCAAACTCACACACCGACACACACACAGCCAAACTCACACACCGACACACACACAGCCAAACTCACACACCGACACACACTGAGCCAAACTCACACACCGACACACACACAGCCAAACTCACACACCAACACACACACAGCCAAACTCACACACCGACACACACACACAGCCAAACTCACACACCGACACACACACAGCCAAACTCACACACCGACACACACACCGAGCCAAACTCACACACCGACACACACACAGCCAAACTCACACACCAACACACACACAGCCAAACTCACACACCGACACACACACAGCCAAACTCACACACCGACACACACACAGCCAAACTCACACACCGACACACACACACAGCCAAACTCACACACCGACACACACACGAGCCAAACTCACACACCAACACACACACAGCCAAACTCACACACCAACACACACCCACACACAGCCAAACTCACACACCGACACACACCAACACACAGCCAAACTCACACACCGACACACACACAGCCAAACTCACACACCGACACACACAGCAGCCAAACTCACACACCAACACACACACAGCCAAACTCACACACCGACACACACACAGCCAAACTCACACACCGACACACACACTCGAGCCAAACTCACACACCGACACACACACAGCCAAACTCACACACCAACACACACACAGCCAAACTCACACACCAACACACACACAGCCAAACTCACACACCGACACACACACACAGCCAAACTCACACACCGACACACACACAGCCAAACTCACACACCGACACACACACACAGCCAAACTCACACACCAACACACACACAGCCAAACTCACACACCCAACACACACACAGCCAAACTCACACACCGACACACACACAGCCAAACTCACACACCGACACACACACAGCCAAACTCACACACCGACACACACAGCAGCCAAACTCACACACCGACACACACACAGCCAAACTCACACACCAACACACACACAGCCAAACTCACACACCGACACACACACACAGCCAAACTCACACACCGAACACACACACAGCCAAACTCACACACCGACACACACACACAGCCAAACTCACACACCGACACACACACAGAGCCAAACTCACACACCGACACACACCAGCCAAACTCACACACCGACACACACACAGCCTAACTCACACACCGACACACACACAGCCAAACTCACACACCGACACACACACAGCCAAACTCACACACCGACACACACACAGCCAAACTCACACACCGACACACACACAGCCAAACTCACACACCGACACACACACACAGCCAAACTCACACACCGACACACACACAGCCAAACTCACACACCGACACACACACAGCCAAACTCACACACCGACACACACACAGCCTAACTCACACACCGACACACACACAGCCAAACTCACACACCGACACACACAGCCAAACTCACACACCGACACACACACAGCCAAACTCACACACCGACACACACACAGCCAAACTCACACACCGACACACACACAGCCAAACTCACACACCGACACACACACAGCCAAACTCACACACCGACACACACACACAGCCAAACTCACACACCGACACACACACAGCCAAACTCACACACCGACACACACACAGCCAAACTCACACACCGACACACACACAGCCAAACTCACACACCGACACACACACAGCCAAACTCACACACCGACACACACACAGCCAAACTCACACACCGACACACACACAGCCAAACTCACACACCGACACACACACACAGCCAAACTCACACACCGACACACACACAGCCAAACTCACACACCGAACACACACACAGCCAAACTCACACACCAAACACACACACAGCCAAACTCACACACCGACACACACACACACAGCCAAACTCACACACCGACACACACACAGCCAAACTCACACACCGACACACACTGAGCCAAACTCACACACCACACACACACAGCCAAACTCACACACCGAACACACACACAGCCAAACTCACACACCGACACACACACAGCCAAACTCACACACCGACACACACACAGCCAAACTCACACACCACACACACACAGCCAACTCACACACCAACACACACACAGCCAAACTCACACACCGACACACACACACAGCCAAACTCACACACCGACACACACACAGCCAAACTCACACACCGACACACACACACAGCCAAACTCACACACCGACACACACAGAGCCAAACTCACACACCGAACACACACACAGCCAAACTCACACACCGACACACACACAGCCAAACTCACACACCGACACCCACCAACACACGAGCCAAACTCACACACCGACACACACACAGCCAAACTCACACACCGACACACACTGAGCCAAACTCACACACCGACACACACACAGCCAAACTCACACACCGACACACACACAGCCAAACTCACACACCGACACACACACAGCCAAACTCACACACCGACACACACACAGCCAAACTCACACACCGACACACACACAGCCAAACTCACACACCGACACACACACACAGGCCAAACTCACACACCGACACACACACAGCCAAACTCACACACCGACACACCACAGCCAAACTCACACACCGACACACACACAGCCAAACTCACACACCGACACACACCACAGCCAAACTCACACACCGACACACACACAGCCAAACTCACACACCACACACACACACAGCCAAACTCACACACCGACACACACACAGCCAAACTCACACACCGACACACACACAGCCAAACTCACACACCGACACACACACACAGCCAAACTCACACACCGACACACACACAGCCAAACTCACACACCGACACACACACAGCCAAACTCACACACCAACACACACACAGCCAAACTCACACACCAACACACACACAGCCCAAACTCACACACCGACACACACACAGCCAAACTCACACACCGACACACACACAGCCAAACTCACACACCGACACACACACAGCCAAACTCACACACCGACACACACACACAGCCAAAACTCACACACCGACACACACACAGCCAAACTCACACACCGACACACACACAGAGCCAACTCACACACCGACAACACACAGCCAAACTCACACACCGACACACACAGAGCCAAACTCACACACCGACACACACACAGAGCCAAACTCACACACCGACACACACACACAGCCAAACTCACACACCGACACACACACAGCAAACTCACACACCAACACACAGCCAAACTCACACACCGACACACACACAGAGCCAAACTCACACACCGACACACACACACAGCCAAACTCACACACCGACACACACACACAGCCAAACTCACACACCGACACACACACAAGCCAAACTCACACACCAACACACACACACAGCCAAACTCACACACCGACACACACACGAGCCAAACTCCACACACCGACCCACACACTCAGCCAAACTCACACACCGACACACACACAGCCAAACTCACACACCGACACACACACACAGCCAAACTCACACACCGACACACACTGAGCCAAACTCACACACCGAACACACACACAGCCAAACTCACACACCGACACACACACCAACACACAGCCAAACTCACACACCGACACACACCAGCCAAACTCACACACCGACACACACCAGCCAAACTCACACACCGACACACACACTGAGCCAAACTCACACACCGACACACACACAGCCAAACTCACACACCAACACACACACAGCCAAACTCACACACCGACACACACACACAGCCAAACTCACACACCGACACACACACAGCCAAACTCACACACCGACACACACACAGAGCCAAACTCACACACCGACACACACACAGCCAAACTCACACACCAACACACACACAGCCAAACTCACACACCGACACACACACACAGCCAAACTCACACACCGACCCACACACAGCCAAACTCACACACCGACACACACACACAGCCAAACTCACCCACCCACACACCCACCGACACACACACAGAGCCAAACTCACACACCGACACACACACAGCCAAACTCACACACCAACACACACACAGCCAAACTCACACACCGACACACACACAGCAGCCAAACTCACACACCGACACACACACAGCCAAACTCACACACCGACACACACACAGCCAAACTCACACACCGACACACACACACAGCCAAACTCACACACCGACACACACACAGCCAAACTCACACACCGACACACACACACAGCCAAACTCACACACCGACACACACACAGCCAAACTCACACACCGACACACACACAGCCAAACTCACACACCGACACACACACAGCCAAACTCACACACCGACACACACACACAGCCAAACTCACACACCGACACACACACAGCCAAACTCACACACCGAACACACACACAGCCAAACTCACACACCGACACACACACAGCCAAACTCACACACCGACACACACACAGCCAAACTCACACCGACCACCACACAGCCAAACTCACACACCGACACACACACAGCCAAACTCACACACCGACACACACACAGCCAAACTCACACACCGACACACACACAGCCAAACTCACACACCGACACACACACACAGCCAAACTCACACACCGACACACACACAGCCAAACTCACACACCGACACACACACAGCCAAACTCACACACCGACACACACCCGACACACACACAGAGCCAAACTCACACACCGACACACACACAGCAGCCAAACTCACACACCGACACACACACTGAGCCAAACTCACACACCGACACACACACAGCCAAACTCACACACCGACACACACACAGCCAAACTCCACACACCGACACACACACTGAGCCAAACTCACACACCGACACACACACAGGCCAAACTCACACACCGACACACACACACAGCCAAACTCACACACCGACACACACACAGAGCCAAACTCACACACCGACACACACACACAGCCAAACTCACACACCGACACACACACACAGCCAAACTCACACACCAACACACAGCCAAACTCACACACCAACACACACACAGAGCCAAACTCACACACCGACACACACACAGAGCCAAACTCACACACCGACACACACACACAGCCAAACTCACACACCGACACACACACAGCCAAACTCACACACCGACACACACCAGCCAAACTCACACACCGACACACACACAGCCAAACTCACACACCGACACACACACAGCCAAACTCACACACCGACACACACACACAGCCAAACTCACACACCAACACACACACAGCCAAACTCACACACCAACACACACACAGCCAAACTCACACACCAACACACACACACAGCCAAACTCACACACCGACACACACACACAGCCAAACTCACACACCGACACACACACAGCCAAACTCACACACCGACACACACAGCCAAACTCACACACCAACACACAGCCAAACTCACACACCGACACACACACAGCCAAACTCACACACCAACACACACACAGCCAAACTCACACACCGACACACACCAGCCAAACTCACACACCACACACACAGCCAAACTCACACACCGACACACACACAGCCAAACTCACACACGACACACACACAGCCAAACTCACACACCAACACACACAGCCAAACTCACACACCGAACACACACACAGCCAAACTCACACACCCAACACACACACAGCCAAACTCACACACCGACACACACACACAGCCAAACTCACACACCGACACACACACAGCCAAACTCACACACCGACACACACACTGAGCCAAACTCACACACCGACACACACACAGCCAAACTCACACACCAACACACACACAGCCAAACTCACACACCGACACACACACACAGCCAAACTCACACACCGACACACACACAGCCAAACTCACACACCGACACACACACACAGCCAAACTCACACACCGACACACACCGACACACACACAGAGCCAAACTCACACACCGACACACACACAGCCAAACTCACACACCGAACACACACACAGCCAAACTCACACACCGACACACACACTGAGCCAAACTCACACACCGACACACACACAGCCAAACTCACACACCGACACACACACAGCCAAACTCACACACCGACACACACACACAGCCAAACTCACACACCAACACACCACAGCCAAACTCACACACCACACACACACAGCCAAACTCACACACCAACACACACACACAGCCAAACTCACACACCGACACACACACAGCCAAACTCACACACCGACACACACACACAGCCAAACTCACACACCGACACACACACAGCCAAACTCACACACCGACACACACACACAGCCAAACTCACACACCGACACACACACAGCCAAACTCACACACCGACACACACACACAGCCAAACTCACACACCGACACACAGAGCCAAACTCACACACCGACACCACACACAGCCAAACTCACACACCGCGACACACACAGCCAAACTCACACACCGACACACACACTGAGCCAAACTCACACCCAACACACACACAGCCAAACTCACACACCGACACACACACAGCCAAACTCACACACCGACACACACACACAGCCAAACTCACACACCGACACACACACAGCCAAACTCACACACCGACACACACACACAGCCAAACTCACACACCGACACACACCGACACACACACAGAGCCAAACTCACACACCGACACACACACACAGCCAAACTCACACACCGACACACACACAGAGCCAAACTCACACACCGACACACACACTCAGCCAAACTCACACACCGACACACACACAGCCAAACTCACACACCGACACACACACACAGCCAAACTCACACACCGACACACACAGCCAAACTCACACACCGACACACACACAGAGCCAAACTCACACACCGACACACACACAGAGCCAAACTCACACACCGACACACACACAGCCAAACTCACACACCGACACACACACACAGCCAAACTCACACACCAACACACACACAGCCAAACTCACACACCAACACACACACAGCCAAACTCACACACCGACACACACACACAGCCAAACTCACACACCGACACACACACAGCCAAACTCACACACCGACACACACACAGCCAAACTCACACACCAACACACACACAGCCAAACTCACACACCAACACACACACAGCCAAACTCACACACCGACACACACACACAGCCAAACTCACACACCGACACACACACACAGCCAAACTCACACACCAACACACAGCCAAACTCACACACCAACACACACAGCCAAACTCACACACCGACACACACACAGCCAAACTCACACACCGAACACACACACAGCCAAACTCACACACCGACACACACACAGCCAAACTCACACACCGACACACACACAGCCAAACTCACACACCGACACACACACACAGCCAAACTCACACACCAACACACACACAGCCAAACTCACACACCGACACACACACACAGCCAAACTCACACACCGACACACACACACAGCCAAACTCACACACCGACACACACACACAGCCAAACTCACACACCGACACACACACACAGCCAAACTCACACACCACACACACACAGCCAAACTCACACACCGACACACACACAGCCAAACTCACACACCGACACACACACACGAGCCAAACTCACACACCGACACACACACAGCCAAACTCACACACCGACACACACACAGAACAGCCAAACTCACACACGACACACACACACTCACAGCCAAACTCACACACCGACACACACACGAGCCAAACTCACACACCGACACACACACAGCCAAACTCACACACCGACACACACACAGCCAAACTCACACACCAACACACACACACAGCCAAACTCACACACCTACACACACACAGCCAAACTCACACACCGAACACACACACAGCCAAACTCACACACCGACACACACACAGCCAAACTCACACACCGACACACACACAGCCAAACTCACACACCGACACACACACAGCCAAACTCACACACCGACACACACACAGCCAAACTCACACACCGACACACACACAGCCAAACTCACACACCGACACACACACACAGCCAAACTCACACACCGACACACACACAGCCAAACTCACACACCGACACACACACAGAGCCAAACTCACACACCGACACACACACAGAGCCAAACTCACACACCGACACACACACAGCCAAACTCACACACCGACACACACACGAGCCAAACTCACACACCGACACACACACAGCCAAACTCACACACCGACACACACACAGCCAAACTCACACACCGACACACACACACAGCCAAACTCACACACCAACACACACAGAGCCAAACTCACACACCGACACACACACAGCCAAACTCACACACCGACACACACACAGAGCCAAACTCACACACCGACACACACACAGAGCCAAACTCACACACCGACACACACACAGAGCCAAACTCACACACCGACACACACACGAGCCAAACTCACACACCGACACACACACAGGCCAAACTCACACACCGACACACACACACAGCCAAACTCACACACCGACACACACACAGCCAAACTCACACACCGACACACACACACAGCCAAACTCACACACCGACACACACACAGCCAAACTCACACACCGACACACACACAGCCAAACTCACACACCGACACACACACACAGCCAAACTCACACACCGACACACACACAGCCAAACTCACACACCAACACACACACAGCCAAACTCACACACCGACACACACACACAGCCAAACTCACACACCGACACACACAGCAGCCAAACTCACACACCGACACACACACAGGCCAAACTCACACACCGACACACACACACAGCCAAACTCACACACCGACACACACACAGCCAAACTCACACACCACACACACACACAGCCAAACTCACACACCGACACACACACAGCCAAACTCACACACCGACACACACACAGCCAAACTCACACACCGACACACACACAGCCAAACTCACACACCGACACACACACAGCCAAACTCACACACCGACACACACACAGCCAAACTCACACACCGACACACACACAGCCAAACTCACACACCGACACACACACACAGCCAAACTCACACACCGACACACACACAGCCAAACTCACACACCGAACACACACACAGCCAAACTCACACACCGACACACACACACAGCCAAACTCACACACCGACACACACACAGCCAAACTCACACACCGACACACACACTGAGCCAAACTCACACACCGACACACACACACAGCCAAACTCACACACCGACACACACACAGCCAAACTCACACACCGACACACACACAGCCAAACTCACACACCGACCACACACACAGCCAAACTCACACACCGACACACACACACAGCCAAACTCACACACCGACACACACACAGCCAAACTCACACACCAACACACACACAGCCAAACTCACACACCGAACACACCACACACAGCCAAACTCACACACCGACACACACAACACACAGCCAAACTCACACACCGACACACACACAGCCAAACTCACACACCGACACACACGAGCCAAACTCACACACCACACACACACAGCCAAACTCACACACCGACACACACACAGCCAAACTCACACACCGACACACACACTGAGCCAAACTCACACACCGACACACACACAGCCAAACTCACACACCAACACACACACAGCCAAACTCACACACCAACACACACACAGCCAAACTCACACACCGACACACACACAGCCAAACTCACACACCGACACACACACAGCCAAAGCTCACACACCGACACACACACACAGCCAAACTCACACACCGACACACACACGAGCCAAACTCACACACCAACACACACACAGCCAAACTCACACACCACACACACACACAGCCAAACTCACACACCGACACACACCACACAGCCAAACTCACACACCGACACACACACAGCCAAACTCACACACCGACACACACACAGAGCCAAACTCACACACCAACACACACACAGCCAAACTCACACACCGACACACACACAGCCAAACTCACACACCGACACACACACACAGCCAAACTCACACACCGACACACACACAGCCAAACTCACACACCGACACACACACAGCCAAACTCACACACCCGACACACACACAGAGCCAAACTCACACACCGACACACACACAGCCAAACTCACACACCGACACACACACAGCCAAACTCACACACCGACACACACACAGCCAAACTCACACACCGACACACACACAGCCAAACTCACACACCGACACACACACAGCCAAACTCACACACCGACACACACACACAGCCAAACTCACACACCGACACACACACAGCCAAACTCACACACCGACACACACCACACAGCCAAACTCACACACCGACACACACACAGCCAAACTCACACACCGACACACACACAGCCAAACTCACACACCGACACACACACAGCCAAACTCACACACCGACACACACACAGCCAAACTCACACACCGACACACACACAGCCAAACTCACACACCGACACACACACAGCCAAACTCACACACCGACACACACACAGCCAAACTCACACACCGACACACACACAGCCAAACTCACACACCGAACACACACACAGCCAAACTCACACACCGACACACACACAGCCAAACTCACACACCGACACACACACAGCCAAACTCACACACCGACACACACACAGAGCCAAACTCACACACCGACACACAGCCAAACTCACACACCGACACACACTGAGCCAAACTCACACACCGACACACACACAGAGCCAAACTCACACACCGACACACACACAGCCAAACTCACACACCGACACACACACAGCCAAACTCACACACCACACACACAGCCAAACTCACACACCGACACACACACAGCCAAACTCACACACCGACACACACACACAGCCAAACTCACACACCGACACACACACACAGCCAAACTCACACACCGACACACACACAGCCAAACTCACACACCGACACACCACAGCAGCCAAACTCACACACCGACACACACACAGCCAAACTCACACACCGACACACACAGAGCCAAACTCACACACCGACACACACACAGCCAAACTCACACACCGACACACACACACAGCCAAACTCACACACCGACACACACTGAGCCAAACTCACACACCAACACACACACAGCCAAACTCACACACCGACACACACCCAACACACAGCCAAACTCACACACCGACACACACAGCCAAACTCACACACCGACACACACACAGCCAAACTCACACACCGACACACACACTGAGCCAAACTCACACACCGACACACACACAGCCAAACTCACACACCGACACACACACAGCCAAACTCACACACCGACCACACACACACAGCCAAACTCACACACCGACACACACACAGCCAAACTCACACACCGACACACACTGAGCCAAACTCACACACCGACACACACACAGCCAAACTCACACACCAACACACACACAGCCAAACTCACACACCGACACACACACACAGCCAAACTCACACACCGACACACACACAGCCAAACTCACACACCGACACACACACACAGCCAAACTCACACACCGACACACACCGACACACACACAGAGCCAAACTCACACACCGACACACACACAGCCAAACTCACACACCGAACACACACACAGCCAAACTCACACACCGACACACACACAGCCAAACTCACACACCGACACACACACAGCCAAACTCACACCACCGACACACACACAGCCAAACTCACACACCGACACACACACAGCCAAACTCACACACCGAACACACACACAGCCAAACTCACACACCGACACACACACACACAGCCAAACTCACACACCGACACACACACAGCCAAACTCACACACCGACACACACACAGCCAAACTCACACACCGACACACACACAGCCAAACTCACACACCGACACACACACAGCCAAACTCACACACCACACACACACAGCCAAACTCACACACCGACACACACACACAGCCAAACTCACACACCGACACACACACAGCCAAACTCACACACCGACACACACACAGCCAAACTCACACACCGACACACACACAGCCAAACTCACACACCAACACACACACAGCCAAACTCACACACCGACACACACACACAGCCAAACTCACACACCGACACACACAACAGCCAAACTCACACACCGACACACACACAGGCCAAACTCCACACACCGCCAACTCACACCGACACACACACAGAGCCAAACTCACACACCGACACACACACAGCCAAACTCACACACCAACACACACACAGCCAAACTCACACACCGACACACACACAGCCAAACTCACACACCGACACACACACAGCCAAACTCACACACCGACACACCACACAGCCAACTCACACACCGACACACACACAGCCAACTCACACACCGAACACACACACAGCCAAACTCACACACCGACACACACACAGCCAAACTCACACACCGACACACACACAGCCAAACTCACACACCGACACACACACAGCCAAACTCACACACCGACACACACACACAGCCAAACTCACACACCGACACACACAGCCAAACTCACACACCGACACACACACAGCCAAACTCACACACCGACACACACAGCCAAACTCACACACCGACACACACACAGCCAAACTCACACACCGACACACACACAGCCAAACTCACACACCGACACACACACAGCCAAACTCACACACCGACACACACACACAGCCAAACTCACACACCGACACACACACAGCCAAACTCACACACCGACACACACACACAGCCAAACTCACACACCGACACACACCACACAGAGCCAAACTCACACACCGACACACACACAGCCAAACTCACACACCGACCACACACACAGCCAAACTCACACACCGACACACACAGCAGCCAAACTCACACACCGACACACACACAGCCAAACTCACACACCGACACACACACACAGCCAAACTCACACACCGACACACACACAGCCAAACTCACACACCGAACACACACACAGCAGCCAAACTCACACACCGAACACACACACAGCCAAACTCACACACCGACACACACACAGCCAAACTCACACACCGACACACACACACAGCCAAACTCACACACCGAACACACACACAGCCAAACTCACACACCGACACACACACAGCCAAACTCACACACCGACACACACACAAGCCAAACTCACACACCGACACACACACAGCCAAACTCACACACCGACACACACACGAGCCAAACTCACACACCACACACACACAGCCAAACTCACACACCGACACACACACAGCCAAACTCACACACCGACACACACACACAGCCAAACTCACACACCACACACAGCCAAACTCACACACCGAACACACACAGCCAAACTCACACACCGACACACACACAGCAAACTCACACCACACACACACAGCCAACTCACACACCGACACACACACAGCCAAACTCACACACCGACACACACACAGCCAAACTCACACACCGACACACACACGAGCCAAACTCACACACCGACCACACACACAGCCAAACTCACACACCAACACACACACAGCCAAACTCACACACCGACACACACACAGCCAAACTCACACACCGAACACACACACAGCCAAACTCACACACCGACACACACACACAGCCAACTCACACACAACGACACACACAGCCAAACTCACACACCAACACCACACAGCCAAACTCACACACCGACACACACACACAGCCAAACTCACACACCGACACACACACAGCCAAACTCACACACCGACACACACACACAGCCAAACTCACACACCGACACACACCACAGCCAAACTCACACACCGACACACACACTGAGCCAAACTCACACACCGACACACACACAGCCAAACTCACACACCGACACACACACAGCCAAACTCACACACCGACACAACACACAGCACAAACTCACACACCAACACACACACTCACACACCGACACACACACAGCCAAACTCACACACCGACACACACACAGCCAAACTCACACACCGAACACACACACAGCCAAACTCACACACCGACACACACACAGCCAAACTCACACACCGACACACACACAGCCAAACTCACACACCGACACACACACAGCCAAACTCACACACCGACACACACACACGAGCCAAACTCACACACCGACACACACAGCAGCCAAACTCACACACCGAACACACACACAGCCAAACTCACACACCGACACACACACACGAGCCAAACTCACACACCGACACACACACAGCCAAACTCACACACCGACACACACACAGAGCC
>NC_069728.1:21936513-21984013 GCF_027358585.1 Pangasianodon hypophthalmus
ACACCAACACACACACAGCCAAACTCACACACCGACACACACACAGCCAAACTCACACACCGACACACACACACAGCCAAACTCACACACCGACACACACACACAGCCAAACTCACACACCGACACACACACAGCCAAACTCACACACCGACACACACTGAGCCAAACTCACACACCAACACACACACAGCCAAACTCACACACCGACACACACACAGCCAAACTCACACACCAACACACAGCCAAACTCACACACCAACACACAGCCAAACTCACACACCAACACACACCAACACACAGCCAAACTCACACACCGACACACACACCAACACACAGCCAAACTCACACACCGACACACACAGCCAAACTCACACACCGACACACACACAGCCAAACTCACACACCGACACACACACTGAGCCAAACTCACACACCAACACACAGCCAAACTCACACACCAACACACACCAACACACAGCCAAACTCACACACCAACACACACCAACACACAGCCAAACTCACACACCGACACACACACACAGCCAAACTCACACACCGACACACACACAGCCAAACTCACACACCGACACACACACAGCCAAACTCACACACCGACACACACACAGCCAAACTCACACACCGACACACACACTGAGCCAAACTCACACACCGACACACACACACAGCCAAACTCACACACCAACACACACCAACACACAGCCAAACTCACACACCGACACACACACCAACACACAGCCAAACTCACACACCGACACACACACAGCCAAACTCACACACCGACACACACACAGCCAAACTCACACACCGACACACACACAGCCAAACTCACACACCGACACACACACAGCCAAACTCACACACCAACACACACACAGCCAAACTCACACACCGACACACACACACAGCCAAACTCACACACCGACACACACACTGAGCCAAACTCACACCCCGACACACACACACAGCCAAACTCACACACCGACACACACACAGCCAAACTCACACACCGACACACACACACAGCCAAACTCACACACCGACACACACTGAGCCAAACTCACACACCGACACACACACACAGCCAAACTCACACACCGACACACACACAGCCAAACTCACACACCGACACACACACAGCCAAACTCACACACCGACACACACACAGCCAAACTCACACACCGACACACACACTGAGCCAAACTCACACACCGACACACACACAGCCAAACTCACACACCGACACACACTGAGCCAAACTCACACACCAACACACACACAGCCAAACTCACACACCAACACACACACAGCCAAACTCACACACCAACACACACACAGCCAAACTCACACACCAACACACACACAGCCAAACTCACACACCAACACACACACAGCCAAACTCACACACCAACACACACACAGCCAAACTCACACACCGACACACACACAGCCAAACTCACACACCAACACACACACAGCCAAACTCACACACCAACACACACACAGAGCCAAACTCACACACCAACACACAGCCAAACTCACACCCCGACACACACTGAGCCAAACTCACACACCGACACACACACAGCCAAACTCACACACCGACACACACACAGAGCCAAACTCACACACCGACACACACACAGAGCCAAACTCACACACCGACACACACACAGAGCCAAACTCACACACCAACACACACACAGAGCCAAACTCACACACCGACACACACACAGAGCCAAACTCACACACCGACACACACACACAGCCAAACTCACACACCGACACACACACAGCCAAACTCACACACCGACACACACACACAGCCAAACTCACACACCGACACACACACTGAGCCAAACTCACACACCGACACACACACAGCCAAACTCACACACCGACACACACACACAGCCAAACTCACACACCGACACACACACAGCCAAACTCACACACCAACACACACACAGCCAAACTCACACACTGACACACACACACAGCCAAACTCACACACCGACACACACTGAGCCAAACTCACACACCGACACACACACTGAGCCAAACTCACACACCGACACACACACACAGCCAAACTCACACACCGACACACACACAGCCAAACTCACACACCAACACACACACACAGCCAAACTCACACACCGACACACACACTGAGCCAAACTCACACACCGACACACACACAGCCAAACTCACACACCGACACACACACACAGCCAAACTCACACACCAACACACACTGAGCCAAACTCACACACCGACACACACACAGCCAAACTCACACACCAACACACACACAGCCAAACTCACACACCGACACACACACACAGCCAAACTCACACACCGACACACACACACAGCCAAACTCACACACCGACACACACACACAGCCAAACTCACACACCGACACACACACAGCCAAACTCACACACCAACACACACACACAGCCAAACTCACACACCGACACACACACAGCCAAACTCACACACCGACACACACACAGCCAAACTCACACACCGACACACACACACAGCCAAACTCACACACCAACACACACACACAGCCAAACTCACACCCCGACACACACACACAGTCAAACTCACACACCAACACACACACAGCCAAACTCACACACCAACACACAGCCAAACTCACACACCGACACACACACACAGCCAAACTCACACACCAACACACACTGAGCCAAACTCACACACCGACACACACACAGCCAAACTCACACACCGACACACACACAGAGCCAAACTCACACACCAACACACACACACAGAGCCAAACTCACACACCAACACACACACAGCCAAACTCACACACCGACACACACACACAGCCAAACTCACACACCAACACACACACAGCCAAACTCACACACCGACACACACACAGCCAAACTCACACACCGACACACACACAGCCAAACTCACACACCGACACACACACACAGCCAAACTCACACACCGACACACACACTGAGCCAAACTCACACACCGACACACACACACAGCCAAACTCACACACCGACACACACACAGCCAAACTCACACACCGACACACACACACAGCCAAACTCACACACCGACACACACCGACACACACACAGAGCCAAACTCACACACCGACACACACACTGAGCCAAACTCACACACCGACACACACACTGAGCCAAACTCACACACCGACACACACACAGCCAAACTCACACACCGACACACACAAAGCCAAACTCACACACCAACACACACACAGCCAAACTCACACACCAACACACACACAGCCAAACTCACACACCGACACACACACACAGCCAAACTCACACACCGACACACACTGAGCCAAACTCACACACCGACACACACACTGAGCCAAACTCACACACCGACACACACACACAGCCAAACTCACACACCGACACACACACTGAGCCAAACTCACACACCGACACACACACACAGCCAAACTCACACACCGACACACACACAGCCAAACTCACACACCGACACACACACACAGCCAAACTCACACACCGACACACACACACAGCCAAACTCACACACCGACACACACACAGAGCCAAACTCACACACCGACACACACACTGAGCCAAACTCACACACCGACACACACACAGCTAAACTCACACACCGACACACACAGCCAAACTCACACACCGACACACACACAGAGCCAAACTCACACACCGACACACACACAGCCAAACTCACACACCGACACACACACACAGCCAAACTCACACACCGACACACACACAGAGCCAAACTCACACACCGACACACACACAGAGCCAAACTCACACACCGACACACACACACAGCCAAACTCACACACCAACACACAGCCAAACTCACACACCAACACACACACAGAGCCAAACTCACACACCGACACACACACAGAGCCAAACTCACACACCGACACACACACAGCCAAACTCACACACCGACACACACACACAGCCAAACTCACACACCAACACACACACAGCCAAACTCACACACCAACACACACACAGCCAAACTCACACACCAACACACACACACAGCCAAACTCACACACCGACACACACACACAGCCAAACTCACACACCGACACACACACACAGCCAAACTCACACACCAACACACAGCCAAACTCACACACCAACACACAGCCAAACTCACACACCGACACACACACAGCCAAACTCACACACCAACACACACACAGCCAAACTCACACACCAACACACACACAGCCAAACTCACACACCGACACACACACAGCCAAACTCACACACCGACACACACACACAGCCAAACTCACACACCGACACACACACAGCCAAACTCACACACCGACACACTGAGCCAAACTCACACACCAACACACAGCCAAACTCACACACCAACACACACTGAGCCAAACTCACACACCAACACACACTGAGCCAAACTCACACACCGACACACACACAGCCAAACTCACACACCAACACACAGCCAAACTCACACACCGACACACACACAGCCAAACTCACACACCAACACACAGCCAAACTCACACACCGACACACACCGACACACACACAGAGCCAAACTCACACACCGACACACACACTGAGCCAAACTCACACACCGACACACACACAGCCAAACTCACACACCGACACACACACACAGAGCCAAACTCACACACCGACACACACACAGCCAAACTCACACACCGACACACACACACAGTCAAACTCACACACCAACACACACACAGCCAAACTCACACACCAACACACACACAGCCAAACTCACACACCAACACACACACACAGCCAAACTCACACACCAACACACACACAGCCAAACTCACACACCGACACACACACACAGCCAAACTCACACACCAACACACACACAGCCAAACTCACACACCGACACACACACACAGCCAAACTCACACACCGACACACACACAGCCAAACTCACACACCAACACACACACACAGAGCCAAACTCACACACCGACACACACACACAGTCAAACTCACACACCAACACACACACAGCCAAACTCACACACCAACACACACACACAGCCAAACTCACACACCGACACACACACAGCCAAACTCACACACCGACACACACACACAGCCAAACTCACACACCGACACACACACACAGCCAAACTCACACACCAACACACACACAGCCAAACTCACACACCAACACACACACAGCCAAACTCACACACCGACACACACAGCCAAACTCACACACCGACACACACACAGCCAAACTCACACACCGACTCACACACACAGCCAAACTCACACACCAACACACACACAGCCAAACTCACACACCGACACACACACAGCCAAACTCACACACCGACACACACACTGAGCCAAACTCACACACCGACACACACACAGCCAAACTCACACACCGACACACACACACAGCCAAACTCACACACCGACACACACACAGCCAAACTCACACACCGACACACACACACAGCCAAACTCACACACCAACACACACACAGCCAAACTCACACACCAACACACACACAGCCAAACTCACACACCAACACACACACACAGCCAAACTCACACACCGACACACACACACACAGCCAAACTCACACACCGACACACACACAGCCAAACTCACACACCGACACACACTGAGCCAAACTCACACACCGACACACACACAGCCAAACTCACACACCGACACACACACAGCCAAACTCACACACCGACACACACACAGCTAAACTCACACACCGGCACACACACAGCCAAACTCACACACCGACACACACACACAGCCAAACTCACACACCAACACACACACAGCCAAACTCACACACCGACACACACACACAGCCAAACTCACACACCGACACACACACACAGCCAAACTCACACACCGACACACACACACAGCCAAACTCACACACCGACACACACACACAGCCAAACTCACACACCAACACACACACAGCCAAACTCACACACCAACACACACACAGCCAAACTCACACACCGACACACACACAGCTAAACTCACACACCGACACACACACACAGCCAAACTCACACACCGACACACACACAGCCAAACTCACACACCGACACACACTGAGCCAAACTCACACACCAACACACACACAGCCAAACTCACACACCAACACACACACAGCCAAACTCACACACCGACACACACACAGCCAAACTCACACACCGACACACACACACAGCCAAACTCACACACCGACACACACACACAGCCAAACTCACACACCGACACACACACAGCCAAACTCACACACCGACACACACTGAGCCAAACTCACACACCAACACACACACAGCCAAACTCACACACCGACACACACACAGCCAAACTCACACACCGACACACACACTGAGCCAAACTCACACACCAACACACACACAGCCAAACTCACACACCAACACACACACAGCCAAACTCACACACCGACACACACACACAGCCAAACTCACACACCGACACACACACACAGCCAAACTCACACACCAACACACACTGAGCCAAACTCACACACCAACACACACTGAGCCAAACTCACACACCAACACACACTGAGCCAAACTCACACACCGACACACACACACAGAGCCAAACTCACACACCGACACACACACACAGTCAAACTCACACACCAACACACACACAGCCAAACTCACACACCAACACACACACACAGCCAAACTCACACACCGACACACACACAGCCAAACTCACACACCGACACACACACACAGCCAAACTCACACACCGACACACACACACAGCCAAACTCACACACCAACACACACACAGCCAAACTCACACACCAACACACACACAGCCAAACTCACACACCGACACACACAGCCAAACTCACACACCGACACACACACAGCCAAACTCACACACCGACACACACACACAGCCAAACTCACACACCAACACACACACAGCCAAACTCACACACCGACACACACACACAGCCAAACTCACACACCGACACACACACTGAGCCAAACTCACACACCGACACACACACAGCCAAACTCACACACCGACACACACACACAGCCAAACTCACACACCGACACACACACAGCCAAACTCACACACCGACACACACACACAGCCAAACTCACACACCGACACACACACACAGCCAAACTCACACACCAACACACACACAGCCAAACTCACACACCAACACACACACAGCCAAACTCACACACCAACACACACACACAGCCAAACTCACACACCGACACACACACACAGCCAAACTCACACACCGACACACACACACAGCCAAACTCACACACCGACACACACACAGCCAAACTCACACACCGACACACACTGAGCCAAACTCACACACCAACACACACACAGCCAAACTCACACACCGACACACACACAGCCAAACTCACACACCGACACACACACTGAGCCAAACTCACACACCGACACACACACAGCTAAACTCACACACCGACACACACACAGCCAAACTCACACACCGACACACACACACAGCCAAACTCACACACCAACACACACACAGCCAAACTCACACACCGACACACACACACAGCCAAACTCACACACCGACACACACACACAGCCAAACTCACACACCGACACACACACACAGCCAAACTCACACACCAACACACACACACAGCCAAACTCACACACCAACACACACACAGCCAAACTCACACACCGACACACACACAGCTAAACTCACACACCGACACACACACACAGCCAAACTCACACACCGACACACACACACAGCCAAACTCACACACCGACACACACTGAGCCAAACTCACACACCAACACACACACAGCCAAACTCACACACCAACACACACACAGCCAAACTCACACACCGACACACACACAGCCAAACTCACACACCGACACACACACACAGCCAAACTCACACACCGACACACACACACAGCCAAACTCACACACCGACACACACACAGCCAAACTCACACACCGACACACACTGAGCCAAACTCACACACCAACACACACACAGCCAAACTCACACACCGACACACACACAGCCAAACTCACACACCAACACACAGCCAAACTCACACACCAACACACAGCCAAACTCACACACCAACACACACCAACACACAGCCAAACTCACACACCGACACACACACCAACACACAGCCAAACTCACACACCGACACACACAGCCAAACTCACACACCGACACACACACAGCCAAACTCACACACCGACACACACACTGAGCCAAACTCACACACCAACACACAGCCAAACTCACACACCAACACACACCAACACACAGCCAAACTCACACACCAACACACACCAACACACAGCCAAACTCACACACCGACACACACACACAGCCAAACTCACACACCGACACACACACAGCCAAACTCACACACCGACACACACACAGCCAAACTCACACACCGACACACACACAGCCAAACTCACACACCGACACACACACTGAGCCAAACTCACACACCGACACACACACACAGCCAAACTCACACACCAACACACACCAACACACAGCCAAACTCACACACCGACACACACACCAACACACAGCCAAACTCACACACCGACACACACACAGCCAAACTCACACACCGACACACACACAGCCAAACTCACACACCGACACACACACAGCCAAACTCACACACCGACACACACACAGCCAAACTCACACACCAACACACACACAGCCAAACTCACACACCGACACACACACACAGCCAAACTCACACACCGACACACACACTGAGCCAAACTCACACCCCGACACACACACACAGCCAAACTCACACACCGACACACACACAGCCAAACTCACACACCGACACACACACACAGCCAAACTCACACACCGACACACACTGAGCCAAACTCACACACCGACACACACACACAGCCAAACTCACACACCGACACACACACAGCCAAACTCACACACCGACACACACACAGCCAAACTCACACACCGACACACACACAGCCAAACTCACACACCGACACACACACTGAGCCAAACTCACACACCGACACACACACAGCCAAACTCACACACCGACACACACTGAGCCAAACTCACACACCAACACACACACAGCCAAACTCACACACCAACACACACACAGCCAAACTCACACACCAACACACACACAGCCAAACTCACACACCAACACACACACAGCCAAACTCACACACCAACACACACACAGCCAAACTCACACACCAACACACACACAGCCAAACTCACACACCGACACACACACAGCCAAACTCACACACCAACACACACACAGCCAAACTCACACACCAACACACACACAGAGCCAAACTCACACACCAACACACAGCCAAACTCACACCCCGACACACACTGAGCCAAACTCACACACCGACACACACACAGAGCCAAACTCACACACCGACACACACACACAGCCAAACTCACACACCGACACACACACAGCCAAACTCACACACCAACACACAGCCAAACTCACACACCGACACACACACAGAGCCAAACTCACACACCGACACACACACACAGCCAAACTCACACACCGACACACACACACAGCCAAACTCACACACCGACACACACACAGCCAAACTCACACACCAACACACACACACAGCCAAACTCACACACCGACACACACACAGCCAAACTCACACACCGACACACACTGAGCCAAACTCACACACCGACACACACACAGCCAAACTCACACACCGACACACACACAGCCAAACTCACACACCGACACACACTGAGCCAAACTCACACACCAACACACACACAGCCAAACTCACACACCGACACACACACAACACACAGCCAAACTCACACACCGACACACACAGCCAAACTCACACACCGACACACACACAGCCAAACTCACACACCGACACACACACTGAGCCAAACTCACACACCGACACACACACAGCCAAACTCACACACCAACACACACACAGCCAAACTCACACACCGACACACACACACAGCCAAACTCACACACCGACACACACACAGCCAAACTCACACACCGACACACACACTGAGCCAAACTCACACACCGACACACACACAGCCAAACTCACACACCAACACACACACAGCCAAACTCACACACCGACACACACACACAGCCAAACTCACACACCGACACACACACAGCCAAACTCACACACCGACACACACACACAGCCAAACTCACACACCGACACACACCGACACACACACAGAGCCAAACTCACACACCGACACACACACAGCCAAACAACTCACACACCAACACACACACAGCCAAACTCACACACCGACACACACACTGAGCCAAACTCACACACCGACACACACACAGCCAAACTCACACACCGACACACACACACAGCCAAACTCACACACCGACACACACTGAGCCAAACTCACACACCAACACACACACAGCCAAACTCACACACCGACACACACACCAACACACAGCCAAACTCACACACCGACACACACAGCCAAACTCACACACCGACACACACACAGCCAAACTCACACACCGACACACACACTGAGCCAAACTCACACACCGACACACACACAGCCAAACTCACACACCAACACACACACAGCCAAACTCACACACCGACACACACACACAGCCAAACTCACACACCGACACACACACAGCCAAACTCACACACCGACACACACACTGAGCCAAACTCACACACCGACACACACACAGCCAAACTCACACACCAACACACACACAGCCAAACTCACACACCGACACACACACACAGCCAAACTCACACACCGACACACACACAGCCAAACTCACACACCGACACACACACACAGCCAAACTCACACACCGACACACACCGACACACACACAGAGCCAAACTCACACACCGACACACACACAGCCAAACTCACACACCAACACACACACAGCCAAACTCACACACCGACACACACACTGAGCCAAACTCACACACCGACACACACACAGCCAAACTCACACACCGACACACACACAGCCAAACTCACACACCGACACACACACACAGCCAAACTCACACACCGACACACACACACAGCCAAACTCACACACCAACACACACACACAGCCAAACTCACACACCGACACACACACAGCCAAACTCACACACCGACACACACACACAGCCAAACTCACACACCGACACACACACAGCCAAACTCACACACCGACACACACACACAGCCAAACTCACACACCGACACACACACAGCCAAACTCACACACCGACACACACACACAGCCAAACTCACACACCGACACACTGAGCCAAACTCACACACCGACACACACACAGCCAAACTCACACACCAACACACAGCCAAACTCACACACCGACACACACACTGAGCCAAACTCACACCCCGACACACACACAGCCAAACTCACACACCGACACACACACAGCCAAACTCACACACCGACACACACACACAGCCAAACTCACACACCGACACACACACAGCCAAACTCACACACCGACACACACACACAGCCAAACTCACACACCGACACACACCGACACACACACAGAGCCAAACTCACACACCGACACACACACACAGCCAAACTCACACACCGACACACACACAGAGCCAAACTCACACACCGACACACACACTGAGCCAAACTCACACACCGACACACACACAGCTAAACTCACACACCGACACACACAGCCAAACTCACACACCGACACACACACTGAGCCAAACTCACACACCGACACACACACAGCCAAACTCACACACCGACACACACACACAGCCAAACTCACACACCGACACACACACAGAGCCAAACTCACACACCGACACACACACACAGCCAAACTCACACACCGACACACACACACAGCCAAACTCACACACCAACACACAGCCAAACTCACACACCAACACACACACAGAGCCAAACTCACACACCGACACACACACAGAGCCAAACTCACACACCGACACACACACAGCCAAACTCACACACCGACACACACACACAGCCAAACTCACACACCAACACACACACAGCCAAACTCACACACCAACACACACACAGCCAAACTCACACACCGACACACACACAGCCAAACTCACACACCGACACACACACACAGCCAAACTCACACACCAACACACACACAGCCAAACTCACACACCAACACACACACAGCCAAACTCACACACCAACACACACACACAGCCAAACTCACACACCGACACACACACACAGCCAAACTCACACACCGACACACACACACAGCCAAACTCACACACCAACACACACAGCCAAACTCACACACCAACACACAGCCAAACTCACACACCGACACACACACAGCCAAACTCACACACCAACACACACAGCCAAACTCACACACCAACACACACACAGCCAAACTCACACACCGACACACACACAGCCAAACTCACACACCGACACACACACAGCCAAACTCACACACCGACACACACACAGCCAAACTCACACACCAACACACAGCCAAACTCACACACCAACACACACACAGCCAAACTCACACACCAACACACACACAGCCAAACTCACACACCAACACACACACAGAGCCAAACTCACACACCAACACACAGCCAAACTCACACCCCGACACACACTGAGCCAAACTCACACACCGACACACACACAGAGCCAAACTCACACACCGACACACACACACAGCCAAACTCACACACCGACACACACACAGCCAAACTCACACACCAACACACAGCCAAACTCACACACCGACACACACACAGCCAAACTCACACACCGACACACACACAGCCAAACTCACACACCGACACACACACTGAGCCAAACTCACACACCGACACACACACAGCCAAACTCACACACCGACACACACACACAGCCAAACTCACACACCGACACACACACAGCCAAACTCACACACCAACACACACACAGCCAAACTCACACACCGACACACACCAACACACAGCCAAACTCACACACCGACACACACACCAACACACAGCCAAACTCACACACCGACACACACAGCCAAACTCACACACCGACACACACACAGCCAAACTCACACACCGACACACACACTGAGCCAAACTCACACACCGACACACACACAGCCAAACTCACACACCAACACACACACAGCCAAACTCACACACCGACACACACACACAGCCAAACTCACACACCGACACACACACAGCCAAACTCACACACCGACACACACACTGAGCCAAACTCACACACCGACACACACACAGCCAAACTCACACACCAACACACACACAGCCAAACTCACACACCGACACACACACACAGCCAAACTCACACACCGACACACACACAGCCAAACTCACACACCGACACACACACACAGCCAAACTCACACACCGACACACACCGACACACACACAGAGCCAAACTCACACACCGACACACACACAGCCAAACTCACACACCAACACACACACAGCCAAACTCACACACCGACACACACACAGCCAAACTCACACACCGACACACACTGAGCCAAACTCACACACCACACACACACAGCCAAACTCACACACCGACACACACACACAGCCAAACTCACACACCGACACACACACTGAGCCAAACTCACACACCAACACACAGCCAAACTCACACACCAACACACACTGAGCCAAACTCACACACCAACACACACTGAGCCAAACTCACACACCAACACACACTGAGCCAAACTCACACACCGACACACACACAGCCAAACTCACACACCGACACACACACAGCCAAACTCACACACCGACACCACACACAGCCAAACTCACACACCAACACACACACAGCCAAACTCACACACCAACACACACACAGCCAAACTCACACACCAACACACACACACAGCCAAACTCACACACCGACACACACACAGCCAAACTCACACACCGACACACACACAGCCAAACTCACACACCGACACACACACAGCCAAACTCACACACCGACACACACACACAGCCAAACTCACACACCGACACACACACAGCCAAACTCACACACCGACACACACACACAGCCAAACTCACACACCGACACACTGAGCCAAACTCACACACCGACACACACACAGCCAAACTCACACACCGAACACACAGCCAAACTCACACACCGACACACACACTGAGCCAAACTCACACCCGACACACACACAGCCAAACTCACACCCGACACACACACAGCCAAACTCACACACCGACACACACACACAGCCAAACTCACACACCGACACACACACAGCCAAACTCACACACCGACACACACACACAGCCAAACTCACACACCGACACACACCGACACACACACAGAGCCAAACTCACACACCGACACACACACACAGCCAAACTCACACACCGACACACACACAGAGCCAAACTCACACACCGACACACACACTGAGCCAAACTCACACACCGACACACACACAGCTAAACTCACACACCGACACACACACACAGCCAAACTCACACACCAACACACAGCCAAACTCACACACCAACACACACACAGAGCCAAACTCACACACCGACACACACACAGAGCCAAACTCACACACCGACACACACACAGCCAAACTCACACACCGACACACACACACAGCCAAACTCACACACCAACACACACACAGCCAAACTCACACACCAACACACACACAGCCAAACTCACACACCGACACACACACAGCCAAACTCACACACCGACACACACACACAGCCAAACTCACACACCAACACACACACAGCCAAACTCCACACACCAACACACACACAGCCAAACTCACACACCAACACACACACACAGCCAAACTCACACACCGACACACACACACAGCCAAACTCACACACCGACACACACACACAGCCAAACTCACACACCAACACACAGCCAAACTCACACACCAACACACAGCCAAACTCACACACCGACACACACACAGCCAAACTCACACACCAACACACACACAGCCAAACTCACACACCAACACACACACAGCCAAACTCACACACCGACACACACACAGCCAA
This sequence comes from Pangasianodon hypophthalmus, assembly GCF_027358585.1. Lineage (NCBI taxonomy): Eukaryota > Metazoa > Chordata > Actinopteri > Siluriformes > Pangasiidae > Pangasianodon > Pangasianodon hypophthalmus. The sequence continues at coordinate 21,951,848 of NC_069728.1, forward strand.
ACTCACACACCGACACACACACACAGCCAAACTCACACACCAACACACACACAGCCAAACTCACACACCAACACACACACAGCCAAACTCACACACCACACACACACAGCCAAACTCACACACCAACACACACACACAGCCAAACTCACACACCGACACACACACACAGCCAAACTCACACACCGACACACACACACAGCCAAACTCACACACCAACACACACACAGCCAAACTCACACACCGACACACACACTGAGCCAAACTCACACACCGACACACACACACAGCCAAACTCACACACCGACACACACACAGCCAAACTCACACACCGACACACACACACAGCCAAACTCACACACCGACACACACCGACACACACACAGAGCCAAACTCACACACCGACACACACACTGAGCCAAACTCACACACCGACACACACACAGCCAAACTCACACACCGACACACACACAGCCAAACTCACACACCAACACACACACACAGCCAAACTCACACACCAACACACACACAGCCAAACTCACACACCGACACACACACACAGCCAAACTCACACACCAACACACACAGCCAAACTCACACACCGACACACACACAGCCAAACTCACACACCGACACACACACAGCCAAACTCACACACCGACACACACACAGCCAAACTCACACACCGACACACACACACAGCCAAACTCACACACCGACACACACACACAGCCAAACTCACACACCGACACACACACAGCCAAACTCACACACCGACACACACACTGAGCCAAACTCACACACCGACACACACACAGAGCCAAACTCACACACCGACACACACAGAGCCAAACTCACACACCGACACACACACAGAGCCAAACTCACACACCGACACACACACAGCCAAACTCACACACCGACACACACACAGCCAAACTCACACACCGACACACACACACAGCCAAACTCACACACCAACACACACAGAGCCAAACTCACACACCGACACACACACAGCCAAACTCACACACCGACACACACACAGAGCCAAACTCACACACCGACACACACACAGAGCCAAACTCACACACCGACACACACACAGAGCCAAACTCACACACCAACACACACACAGAGCCAAACTCACACACCGACACACACACAGAGCCAAACTCACACACCGACACACACACACAGCCAAACTCACACACCGACACACACACAGCCAAACTCACACACCGACACACACACACAGCCAAACTCACACACCGACACACACACTGAGCCAAACTCACACACCGACACACACACAGCCAAACTCACACACCGACACACACACACAGCCAAACTCACACACCGACACACACACAGCCAAACTCACACACCAACACACACACAGCCAAACTCACACACTGACACACACACACAGCCAAACTCACACACCGACACACACTGAGCCAAACTCACACACCGACACACACACTGAGCCAAACTCACACACCGACACACACACACAGCCAAACTCACACACCGACACACACACAGCCAAACTCACACACCAACACACACACACAGCCAAACTCACACACCGACACACACACTGAGCCAAACTCACACACCGACACACACACAGCCAAACTCACACACCGACACACACACACAGCCAAACTCACACACCAACACACACACAGCCAAACTCACACACCGACACACACACACAGCCAAACTCACACACCGACACACACACACAGCCAAACTCACACACCAACACACACACACAGCCAAACTCACACACCAACACACACACACAGCCAAACTCACACACCAACACACACTGAGCCAAACTCACACACCGACACACACACAGCCAAACTCACACACCAACACACACACAGCCAAACTCACACACCGACACACACACACAGCCAAACTCACACACCGACACACACACACAGCCAAACTCACACACCGACACACACACACAGCCAAACTCACACACCGACACACACACAGCCAAACTCACACACCAACACACACACACAGCCAAACTCACACACCGACACACACACAGCCAAACTCACACACCGACACACACACAGCCAAACTCACACACCGACACACACACACAGCCAAACTCACACACCAACACACACACACAGCCAAACTCACACCCCGACACACACACACATTCAAACTCACACACCAACACACACACAGCCAAACTCACACACCAACACACAGCCAAACTCACACACCGACACACACACACAGCCAAACTCACACACCAACACACACTGAGCCAAACTCACACACCGACACACACACAGCCAAACTCACACACCGACACACACACAGAGCCAAACTCACACACCAACACACACACACAGAGCCAAACTCACACACCAACACACACACAGCCAAACTCACACACCGACACACACACACAGCCAAACTCACACACCAACACACACACAGCCAAACTCACACACCGACACACACACAGCCAAACTCACACACCGACACACACACAGCCAAACTCACACACCGACACACACACACAGCCAAACTCACACACCGACACACACACTGAGCCAAACTCACACACCGACACACACACACAGCCAAACTCACACACCGACACACACACAGCCAAACTCACACACCGACACACACACACAGCCAAACTCACACACCGACACACACCGACACACACACAGAGCCAAACTCACACACCGACACACACACTGAGCCAAACTCACACACCGACACACACACTGAGCCAAACTCACACACCGACACACACACAGCCAAACTCACACACCGACACACACAAAGCCAAACTCACACACCAACACACACACAGCCAAACTCACACACCAACACACACACAGCCAAACTCACACACCGACACACACACACAGCCAAACTCACACACCGACACACACTGAGCCAAACTCACACACCGACACACACACTGAGCCAAACTCACACACCGACACACACACACAGCCAAACTCACACACCGACACACACACTGAGCCAAACTCACACACCGACACACACACACAGCCAAACTCACACACCGACACACACACACAGCCAAACTCACACACCGACACACACACACAGCCAAACTCACCGACACCGACACACACACACAGCCAAACTCACACACCGACACACACACTGAGCCAAACTCACACACCGACACACACACAGCTAAACTCACACACCGACACACACAGCCAAACTCACACACCGACACACACACAGAGCCAAACTCACACACCGACACACACACAGCCAAACTCACACACCGACACACACACACAGCCAAACTCACACACCGACACACACACAGAGCCAAACTCACACACCGACACACACACAGAGCCAAACTCACACACCGACACACACACACAGCCAAACTCACACACCGAACACACACAGCCAAACTCACACACCAACACACACACAGAGCCAAACTCACACACCGACACACACACAGAGCCAAACTCACACACCGACACACACACAGCCAAACTCACACACCGACACACACACACAGCCAAACTCACACACCAACACACACACAGCCAAACTCACACACCAACACACACACAGCCAAACTCACACACCAACACACACACACAGCCAAACTCACACACCGACACACACACACAGCCAAACTCACACACCGACACACACACACAGCCAAACTCACACACCAACACACAGCCAAACTCACACACCAACACACAGCCAAACTCACACACCGACACACACACAGCCAAACTCACACACCAACACACACACAGCCAAACTCACACACCAACACACACACAGCCAAACTCACACACCGACACACACACAGCCAAACTCACACACCGACACACACACACAGCCAAACTCACACACCGACACACACACAGCCAAACTCACACACCAACACACACACAGCCAAACTCACACACCAACACACACACACAGCCAAACTCACACACCGACACACACACACAGCCAAACTCACACACCGACACACACACACAGCCAAACTCACACACCAACACACACACAGCCAAACTCACACACCGACACACACACTGAGCCAAACTCACACACCGACACACACACACAGCCAAACTCACACACCGACACACACACAGCCAAACTCACACACCGACACACAGCCAAACTCACACACCGACACACACCGACACACACACAGAGCAAACTCACACACCGACACACACAACTGAGCCAAACTCACACACCGACACACACACTGAGCCAAACTCACACACCGACACACACAGCCAAACTCACACACCGACACACACACACAGAGCCAAACTCACACACCGACACACACACAGCCAAACTCACACACCGACACACACACACAGTCAAACTCACACACCAACACACACACAGCCAAACTCACACACCAACACACACACAGCCAAACTCACACACCAACACACACACACAGCCAAACTCACACACCAACACACACACAGCCAAACTCACACACCGACACACACACACAGCCAAACTCACACACCAACACACACACAGCCAAACTCACACACCGACACACACACACAGCCAAACTCACACACCGACACACACACAGCCAAACTCACACACCAACACACACACACAGAGCCAAACTCACACACCGACACACACACACAGTCAAACTCACACACCAACACACACACAGCCAAACTCACACACCAACACACACACACAGCCAAACTCACACACCGACACACACACAGCCAAACTCACACACCGACACACACACACAGCCAAACTCACACACCGACACACACACACAGCCAAACTCACACACCAACACACACACAGCCAAACTCACACACCAACACACACACAGCCAAACTCACACACCGACACACACAGCCAAACTCACACACCGACACACACACAGCCAAACTCACACACCGACACACACACACAGCCAAACTCACACACCAACACACACACAGCCAAACTCACACACCGACACACACACAGCCAAACTCACACACCGACACACACACTGAGCCAAACTCACACACCGACACACACACAGCCAAACTCACACACCGACACACACACACAGCCAAACTCACACACCGACACACACACAGCCAAACTCACACACCGACACACACACACAGCCAAACTCACACACCAACACACACACAGCCAAACTCACACACCAACACACACACAGCCAAACTCACACACCAACACACACACACAGCCAAACTCACACACCGACACACACACACACAGCCAAACTCACACACCGACACACACACAGCCAAACTCACACACCGACACACACTGAGCCAAACTCACACACCAACACACACACAGCCAAACTCACACACCGACACACACACAGCCAAACTCACACACCGACACACACACTGAGCCAAACTCACACACCGACACACACACAGCTAAACTCACACACCGACACACACACAGCCAAACTCACACACCGACACACACACACAGCCAAACTCACACACCAACACACACACAGCCAAACTCACACACCGACACACACACACAGCCAAACTCACACACCGACACACACACACAGCCAAACTCACACACCGACACACACACACAGCCAAACTCACACACCAACACACACACACAGCCAAACTCACACACCAACACACACACAGCCAAACTCACACACCAACACACACACAGCCAAACTCACACACCGACACACACACAGCTAAACTCACACACCGACACACACACACAGCCAAACTCACACACCGACACACACACAGCCAAACTCACACACCGACACACACTGAGCCAAACTCACACACCAACACACACACAGCCAAACTCACACACCAACACACACACAGCCAAACTCACACACCGACACACACACAGCCAAACTCACACACCGACACACACACACAGCCAAACTCACACACCGACACACACACACAGCCAAACTCACACACCGACACACACACAGCCAAACTCACACACCGACACACACTGAGCCAAACTCACACACCAACACACACACAGCCAAACTCACACACCGACACACACACACAGCCAAACTCACACACCGACACACACACTGAGCCAAACTCACACACCAACACACAGCCAAACTCACACACCAACACACACTGAGCCAAACTCACACACCAACACACACTGAGCCAAACTCACACACCAACACACACTGAGCCAAACTCACACACCGACACACACACACAGAGCCAAACTCACACACCGACACACACACACAGTCAAACTCACACACCAACACACACACAGCCAAACTCACACACCAACACACACACACAGCCAAACTCACACACCGACACACACACAGCCAAACTCACACACCGACACACACACACAGCCAAACTCACACACCGACACACACACACAGCCAAACTCACACACCAACACACACACAGCCAAACTCACACACCAACACACACACAGCCAAACTCACACACCGACACACACAGCCAAACTCACACACCGACACACACACAGCCAAACTCACACACCGACACACACACACAGCCAAACTCACACACCAACACACACACAGCCAAACTCACACACCGACACACACACACAGCCAAACTCACACACCGACACACACACTGAGCCAAACTCACACACCGACACACACACAGCCAAACTCACACACCGACACACACACACAGCCAAACTCACACACCGACACACACACAGCCAAACTCACACACCGACACACACACACAGCCAAACTCACACACCAACACACACACAGCCAAACTCACACACCAACACACACACAGCCAAACTCACACACCAACACACACACACAGCCAAACTCACACACCGACACACACACACAGCCAAACTCACACACCGACACACACACAGCCAAACTCACACACCGACACACACTGAGCCAAACTCACACACCAACACACACACAGCCAAACTCACACACCGACACACACACAGCCAAACTCACACACCGACACACACACTGAGCCAAACTCACACACCGACACACACACAGCCAAACTCACACACCGACACACACACAGCCAAACTCACACACCGACACACACACACAGCCAAACTCACACACCAACACACACACAGCCAAACTCACACACCGACACACACACACAGCCAAACTCACACACCGACACACACACACAGCCAAACTCACACACCGACACACACACACAGCCAAACTCACACACCAACACACACACACAGCCAAACTCACACACCAACACACACACAGCCAAACTCACACACCAACACACACACAGCCAAACTCACACACCGACACACACACAGCTAAACTCACACACCGACACACACACACAGCCAAACTCACACACCGACACACACACAGCCAAACTCACACACCGACACACACTGAGCCAAACTCACACACCAACACACACACAGCCAAACTCACACACCAACACACACACAGCCAAACTCACACACCGACACACACACAGCCAAACTCACACACCGACACACACACACAGCCAAACTCACACACCGACACACACACACAGCCAAACTCACACACCGACACACACACAGCCAAACTCACACACCGACACACACTGAGCCAAACTCACACACCAACACACACACAGCCAAACTCACACACCGACACACACACAGCCAAACTCACACACCAACACACAGCCAAACTCACACACCAACACACACCAACACACAGCCAAACTCACACACCAACACACACACAGCCAAACTCACACACCAACACACACACAGCCAAACTCACACACCAACACACACACAGAGCCAAACTCACACACCAACACACAGCCAAACTCACACCCCGACACACACTGAGCCAAACTCACACACCGACACACACACAGAGCCAAACTCACACACCGACACACACACACAGCCAAACTCACACACCGACACACACACAGCCAAACTCACACACCAACACACAGCCAAACTCACACACCGACACACACACAGCCAAACTCACACACCGACACACACACAGCCAAACTCACACACCGACACACACACTGAGCCAAACTCACACACCGACACACACACAGCCAAACTCACACACCGACACACACACACAGCCAAACTCACACACCGACACACACACAGCCAAACTCACACACCAACACACACACAGCCAAACTCACACACCGACACACACCAACACACAGCCAAACTCACACACCGACACACACACCAACACACAGCCAAACTCACACACCGACACACACAGCCAAACTCACACACCGACACACACACAGCCAAACTCACACACCGACACACACACTGAGCCAAACTCACACACCGACACACACACAGCCAAACTCACACACCAACACACACACAGCCAAACTCACACACCAACACACACACAGAGCCAAACTCACACACCAACACACAGCCAAACTCACACCCCGACACACACTGAGCCAAACTCACACACCGACACACACACAGAGCCAAACTCACACACCGACACACACACACAGCCAAACTCACACACCGACACACACACAGCCAAACTCACACACCAACACACAGCCAAACTCACACACCGACACACACACAGCCAAACTCACACACCGACACACACACAGCCAAACTCACACACCGACACACACACTGAGCCAAACTCACACACCGACACACACACAGCCAAACTCACACACCGACACACACACACAGCCAAACTCACACACCGACACACACTGAGCCAAACTCACACACCAACACACACACAGCCAAACTCACACACCAACACACACCAACACACAGCCAAACTCACACACCGACACACACACCAACACACAGCCAAACTCACACACCGACACACACAGCCAAACTCACACACCGACACACACACAGCCAAACTCACACACCGACACACACACTGAGCCAAACTCACACACCGACACACACACAGCCAAACTCACACACCAACACACACACAGCCAAACTCACACACCGACACACACACACAGCCAAACTCACACACCGACACACACACAGCCAAACTCACACACCGACACACACACTGAGCCAAACTCACACACCAACACACACACAGCCAAACTCACACACCGACACACACACACAGCCAAACTCACACACCGACACACACACAGCCAAACTCACACACCGACACACACACACAGCCAAACTCACACACCGACACACACCGACACACACACAGAGCCAAACTCACACACCGACACACACACAGCCAAACTCACACACCAACACACACACAGCCAAACTCACACACCGACACACACACTGAGCCAAACTCACACACCGACACACACACAGCCAAACTCACACACCGACACACACACAGCCAAACTCACACACCGACACACACACACAGCCAAACTCACACACCAACACACACACAGCCAAACTCACACACCAACACACACACAGCCAAACTCACACACCAACACACACACACAGCCAAACTCACACACCGACACACACACAGCCAAACTCACACACCGACACACACACACAGCCAAACTCACACACCGACACACACACAGCCAAACTCACACACCGACACACACACACAGCCAAACTCACACACCGACACACACACAGCCAAACTCACACACCGACACACACACACAGCCAAACTCACACACCGACACACTGAGCCAAACTCACACACCGACACACACACAGCCAAACTCACACACCAACACACAGCCAAACTCACACACCGACACACACACTGAGCCAAACTCACACCCCGACACACACACAGCCAAACTCACACCCCGACACACACACAGCCAAACTCACACACCGACACACACACACAGCCAAACTCACACACCGACACACACACAGCCAAACTCACACACCGACACACACACACAGCCAAACTCACACACCGACACACACCGACACACACACAGAGCCAAACTCACACACCGACACACACACTGAGCCAAACTCACACACCGACACACACACAGAGCCAAACTCACACACCGACACACACACTGAGCCAAACTCACACACCGACACACACACAGCTAAACTCACACACCGACACACACACACAGCCAAACTCACACACCAACACACAGCCAAACTCACACACCAACACACACACAGAGCCAAACTCACACACCGACACACACACAGAGCCAAACTCACACACCGACACACACACAGCCAAACTCACACACCGACACACACACACAGCCAAACTCACACACCAACACACACACAGCCAAACTCACACACCAACACACACACAGCCAAACTCACACACCGACACACACACAGCCAAACTCACACACCGACACACACACACAGCCAAACTCACACACCAACACACACACAGCCAAACTCACACACCAACACACACACAGCCAAACTCACACACCAACACACACACACAGCCAAACTCACACACCGACACACACACACAGCCAAACTCACACACCGACACACACACACAGCCAAACTCACACACCAACACACAGCCAAACTCACACACCAACACACAGCCAAACTCACACACCGACACACACACAGCCAAACTCACACACCAACACACACACAGCCAAACTCACACACCAACACACACACAGCCAAACTCACACACCGACACACACACAGCCAAACTCACACACCGACACACACACACAGCCAAACTCACACACCAACACACACACAGCCAAACTCACACACCAACACACACACAGCCAAACTCACACACCAACACACACACAGCCAAACTCACACACCAACACACACACACAGCCAAACTCACACACCGACACACACACACAGCCAAACTCACACACCGACACACACACACAGCCAAACTCACACACCAACACACACACAGCCAAACTCACACACCGACACACACACTGAGCCAAACTCACACACCGACACACACACACAGCCAAACTCACACACCGACACACACACAGCCAAACTCACACACCGACACACACACACAGCCAAACTCACACACCGACACACACCGACACACACACAGAGCCAAACTCACACACCGACACACACACTGAGCCAAACTCACACACCGACACACACACAGCCAAACTCACACACCGACACACACACAGCCAAACTCACACACCAACACACACACACAGCCAAACTCACACACCAACACACACACAGCCAAACTCACACACCGACACACACACACAGCCAAACTCACACACCAACACACACAGCCAAACTCACACACCGACACACACACAGCCAAACTCACACACCGACACACACACAGCCAAACTCACACACCGACACACACACAGCCAAACTCACACACCGACACACACACACAGCCAAACTCACACACCGACACACACACACAGCCAAACTCACACACCGACACACACACAGCCAAACTCACACACCGACACACACACTGAGCCAAACTCACACACCGACACACACACAGAGCCAAACTCACACACCGACACACACAGAGCCAAACTCACACACCGACACACACACAGAGCCAAACTCACACACCGACACACACACAGCCAAACTCACACACCGACACACACACAGCCAAACTCACACACCGACACACACACACAGCCAAACTCACACACCAACACACACAGAGCCAAACTCACACACCGACACACACACAGCCAAACTCACACACCGACACACACACAGAGCCAAACTCACACACCGACACACACACAGAGCCAAACTCACACACCGACACACACACAGAGCCAAACTCACACACCAACACACACACAGAGCCAAACTCACACACCGACACACACACAGAGCCAAACTCACACACCGACACACACACACAGCCAAACTCACACACCGACACACACACAGCCAAACTCACACACCGACACACACACACAGCCAAACTCACACACCGACACACACACTGAGCCAAACTCACACACCGACACACACACAGCCAAACTCACACACCGACACACACACACAGCCAAACTCACACACCGACACACACACAGCCAAACTCACACACCAACACACACACAGCCAAACTCACACACTGACACACACACACAGCCAAACTCACACACCGACACACACTGAGCCAAACTCACACACCGACACACACACTGAGCCAAACTCACACACCGACACACACACACAGCCAAACTCACACACCGACACACACACAGCCAAACTCACACACCAACACACACACACAGCCAAACTCACACACCGACACACACACTGAGCCAAACTCACACACCGACACACACACAGCCAAACTCACACACCGACACACACACACAGCCAAACTCACACACCAACACACACTGAGCCAAACTCACACACCGACACACACACAGCCAAACTCACACACCAACACACACACAGCCAAACTCACACACCGACACACACACACAGCCAAACTCACACACCGACACACACACACAGCCAAACTCACACACCGACACACACACACAGCCAAACTCACACACCGACACACACACAGCCAAACTCACACACCAACACACACACACAGCCAAACTCACACACCGACACACACACAGCCAAACTCACACACCGACACACACACAGCCAAACTCACACACCGACACACACACACAGCCAAACTCACACACCAACACACACACACAGCCAAACTCACACCCCGACACACACACACAGTCAAACTCACACACCAACACACACACAGCCAAACTCACACACCAACACACAGCCAAACTCACACACCGACACACACACACAGCCAAACTCACACACCAACACACACTGAGCCAAACTCACACACCGACACACACACAGCCAAACTCACACACCGACACACACACAGAGCCAAACTCACACACCAACACACACACACAGAGCCAAACTCACACACCAACACACACACAGCCAAACTCACACACCGACACACACACACAGCCAAACTCACACACCAACACACACACAGCCAAACTCACACACCGACACACACACAGCCAAACTCACACACCGACACACACACAGCCAAACTCACACACCGACACACACACACAGCCAAACTCACACACCGACACACACACTGAGCCAAACTCACACACCGACACACACACACAGCCAAACTCACACACCGACACACACACAGCCAAACTCACACACCGACACACACACACAGCCAAACTCACACACCGACACACACCGACACACACACAGAGCCAAACTCACACACCGACACACACACTGAGCCAAACTCACACACCGACACACACACTGAGCCAAACTCACACACCGACACACACACAGCCAAACTCACACACCGACACACACAAAGCCAAACTCACACACCAACACACACACAGCCAAACTCACACACCAACACACACACAGCCAAACTCACACACCGACACACACACACAGCCAAACTCACACACCGACACACACTGAGCCAAACTCACACACCGACACACACACTGAGCCAAACTCACACACCGACACACACACACAGCCAAACTCACACACCGACACACACACTGAGCCAAACTCACACACCGACACACACACACAGCCAAACTCACACACCGACACACACACAGCCAAACTCACACACCGACACACACACACAGCCAAACTCACACACCGACACACACACACAGCCAAACTCACACACCGACACACACACAGAGCCAAACTCACACACCGACACACACACTGAGCCAAACTCACACACCGACACACACACAGCTAAACTCACACACCGACACACACAGCCAAACTCACACACCGACACACACACAGAGCCAAACTCACACACCGACACACACACAGCCAAACTCACACACCGACACACACACACAGCCAAACTCACACACCGACACACACACAGAGCCAAACTCACACACCGACACACACACAGAGCCAAACTCACACACCGACACACACACACAGCCAAACTCACACACCAACACACAGCCAAACTCACACACCAACACACACACAGAGCCAAACTCACACACCGACACACACACAGAGCCAAACTCACACACCGACACACACACAGCCAAACTCACACACCGACACACACACACAGCCAAACTCACACACCAACACACACACAGCCAAACTCACACACCAACACACACACAGCCAAACTCACACACCAACACACACACACAGCCAAACTCACACACCGACACACACACACAGCCAAACTCACACACCGACACACACACACAGCCAAACTCACACACCAACACACAGCCAAACTCACACACCAACACACAGCCAAACTCACACACCGACACACACACAGCCAAACTCACACACCAACACACACACAGCCAAACTCACACACCAACACACACACAGCCAAACTCACACACCGACACACACACAGCCAAACTCACACACCGACACACACACACAGCCAAACTCACACACCGACACACACACAGCCAAACTCACACACCGACACACTGAGCCAAACTCACACACCAACACACAGCCAAACTCACACACCAACACACACTGAGCCAAACTCACACACCAACACACACTGAGCCAAACTCACACACCGACACACACACAGCCAAACTCACACACCAACACACAGCCAAACTCACACACCGACACACACACAGCCAAACTCACACACCAACACACAGCCAAACTCACACACCGACACACACCGACACACACACAGAGCCAAACTCACACACCGACACACACACTGAGCCAAACTCACACACCGACACACACACAGCCAAACTCACACACCGACACACACACACAGAGCCAAACTCACACACCGACACACACACAGCCAAACTCACACACCGACACACACACACAGTCAAACTCACACACCAACACACACACAGCCAAACTCACACACCAACACACACACAGCCAAACTCACACACCAACACACACACACAGCCAAACTCACACACCAACACACACACAGCCAAACTCACACACCGACACACACACACAGCCAAACTCACACACCAACACACACACAGCCAAACTCACACACCGACACACACACACAGCCAAACTCACACACCGACACACACACAGCCAAACTCACACACCAACACACACACACAGAGCCAAACTCACACACCGACACACACACACAGTCAAACTCACACACCAACACACACACAGCCAAACTCACACACCAACACACACACACAGCCAAACTCACACACCGACACACACACAGCCAAACTCACACACCGACACACACACACAGCCAAACTCACACACCGACACACACACACAGCCAAACTCACACACCAACACACACACAGCCAAACTCACACACCAACACACACACAGCCAAACTCACACACCGACACACACAGCCAAACTCACACACCGACACACACACAGCCAAACTCACACACCGACACACACACACAGCCAAACTCACACACCAACACACACACAGCCAAACTCACACACCGACACACACACAGCCAAACTCACACACCGACACACACACTGAGCCAAACTCACACACCGACACACACACAGCCAAACTCACACACCGACACACACACACAGCCAAACTCACACACCGACACACACACAGCCAAACTCACACACCGACACACACACACAGCCAAACTCACACACCAACACACACACAGCCAAACTCACACACCAACACACACACAGCCAAACTCACACACCAACACACACACACAGCCAAACTCACACACCGACACACACACACACAGCCAAACTCACACACCGACACACACACAGCCAAACTCACACACCGACACACACTGAGCCAAACTCACACACCAACACACACACAGCCAAACTCACACACCGACACACACACAGCCAAACTCACACACCGACACACACACAGCTAAACTCACACACCGGCACACACACAGCCAAACTCACACACCGACACACACACACAGCCAAACTCACACACCAACACACACACAGCCAAACTCACACACCGACACACACACACAGCCAAACTCACACACCGACACACACACACAGCCAAACTCACACACCGACACACACACACAGCCAAACTCACACACCGACACACACACACAGCCAAACTCACACACCAACACACACACAGCCAAACTCACACACCAACACACACACAGCCAAACTCACACACCGACACACACACAGCTAAACTCACACACCGACACACACACACAGCCAAACTCACACACCGACACACACACAGCCAAACTCACACACCGACACACACTGAGCCAAACTCACACACCAACACACACACAGCCAAACTCACACACCAACACACACACAGCCAAACTCACACACCGACACACACACAGCCAAACTCACACACCGACACACACACACAGCCAAACTCACACACCGACACACACACACAGCCAAACTCACACACCGACACACACACAGCCAAACTCACACACCGACACACACTGAGCCAAACTCACACACCAACACACACACAGCCAAACTCACACACCGACACACACACAGCCAAACTCACACACCGACACACACACTGAGCCAAACTCACACACCAACACACACACAGCCAAACTCACACACCAACACACACACAGCCAAACTCACACACCGACACACACACACAGCCAAACTCACACACCGACACACACACACAGCCAAACTCACACACCAACACACACTGAGCCAAACTCACACACCAACACACACTGAGCCAAACTCACACACCAACACACACTGAGCCAAACTCACACACCGACACACACACACAGAGCCAAACTCACACACCGACACACACACACAGTCAAACTCACACACCAACACACACACAGCCAAACTCACACACCAACACACACACACAGCCAAACTCACACACCGACACACACACAGCCAAACTCACACACCGACACACACACACAGCCAAACTCACACACCGACACACACACACAGCCAAACTCACACACCAACACACACACAGCCAAACTCACACACCAACACACACACAGCCAAACTCACACACCGACACACACAGCCAAACTCACACACCGACACACACACAGCCAAACTCACACACCGACACACACACACAGCCAAACTCACACACCAACACACACACAGCCAAACTCACACACCGACACACACACACAGCCAAACTCACACACCGACACACACACTGAGCCAAACTCACACACCGACACACACACAGCCAAACTCACACACCGACACACACACACAGCCAAACTCACACACCGACACACACACAGCCAAACTCACACACCGACACACACACACAGCCAAACTCACACACCGACACACACACACAGCCAAACTCACACACCAACACACACACAGCCAAACTCACACACCAACACACACACAGCCAAACTCACACACCAACACACACACACAGCCAAACTCACACACCGACACACACACACAGCCAAACTCACACACCGACACACACACAGCCAAACTCACACACCGACACACACTGAGCCAAACTCACACACCAACACACACACAGCCAAACTCACACACCGACACACACACAGCCAAACTCACACACCGACACACACACTGAGCCAAACTCACACACCGACACACACACAGCTAAACTCACACACCGACACACACACAGCCAAACTCACACACCGACACACACACACAGCCAAACTCACACACCAACACACACACAGCCAAACTCACACACCGACACACACACACAGCCAAACTCACACACCGACACACACACACAGCCAAACTCACACACCGACACACACACACAGCCAAACTCACACACCAACACACACACACAGCCAAACTCACACACCAACACACACACAGCCAAACTCACACACCGACACACACACAGCTAAACTCACACACCGACACACACACACAGCCAAACTCACACACCGACACACACACAGCCAAACTCACACACCGACACACACTGAGCCAAACTCACACACCAACACACACACAGCCAAACTCACACACCAACACACACACAGCCAAACTCACACACCGACACACACACAGCCAAACTCACACACCGACACACACACACAGCCAAACTCACACACCGACACACACACACAGCCAAACTCACACACCGACACACACACAGCCAAACTCACACACCGACACACACTGAGCCAAACTCACACACCAACACACACACAGCCAAACTCACACACCGACACACACACAGCCAAACTCACACACCAACACACAGCCAAACTCACACACCAACACACAGCCAAACTCACACACCAACACACACCAACACACAGCCAAACTCACACACCAACACACACCAACACACAGCCAAACTCACACACCGACACACACACACAGCCAAACTCACACACCGACACACACACAGCCAAACTCACACACCGACACACACACAGCCAAACTCACACACCGACACACACACAGCCAAACTCACACACCGACACACACACTGAGCCAAACTCACACACCGACACACACACACAGCCAAACTCACACACCAACACACACCAACACACAGCCAAACTCACACACCGACACACACACCAACACACAGCCAAACTCACACACCGACACACACACAGCCAAACTCACACACCGACACACACACAGCCAAACTCACACACCGACACACACACAGCCAAACTCACACACCGACACACACACAGCCAAACTCACACACCAACACACACACAGCCAAACTCACACACCGACACACACACACAGCCAAACTCACACACCGACACACACACTGAGCCAAACTCACACCCCGACACACACACACAGCCAAACTCACACACCGACACACACACAGCCAAACTCACACACCGACACACACACACAGCCAAACTCACACACCGACACACACTGAGCCAAACTCACACACCGACACACACACACAGCCAAACTCACACACCGACACACACACAGCCAAACTCACACACCGACACACACACAGCCAAACTCACACACCGACACACACACAGCCAAACTCACACACCGACACACACACTGAGCCAAACTCACACACCGACACACACACAGCCAAACTCACACACCGACACACACTGAGCCAAACTCACACACCAACACACACACAGCCAAACTCACACACCAACACACACACAGCCAAACTCACACACCAACACACACACAGCCAAACTCACACACCGACACACACACAGCCAAACTCACACACCGACACACACACAGCCAAACTCACACACCGACACACACACAGCCAAACTCACACACCGACACACTGAGCCAAACTCACACACCAACACACAGCCAAACTCACACACCAACACACACTGAGCCAAACTCACACACCAACACACACTGAGCCAAACTCACACACCGACACACACACAGCCAAACTCACACACCAACACACAGCCAAACTCACACACCGACACACACACAGCCAAACTCACACACCAACACACAGCCAAACTCACACACCAACACACACTGAGCCAAACTCACACACCAACACACACTGAGCCAAACTCACACACCGACACACACACACAGCCAAACTCACACACCAACACACAGCCAAACTCACACACCGACACACACACAGCCAAACTCACACACCAACACACAGCCAAACTCACACACCAACACACACACAGCCAAACTCACACACCAACACACACACACACTGAGCCAAACTCACACACCGACACACACACACAGCCAAACTCACACACCGACACACACACAGCCAAACTCACACACCGACACACACACACAGCCAAACTCACACACCGACACACACTGAGCCAAACTCACACACCAACACACACACAGCCAAACTCACACACCAACACACACCAACACACAGCCAAACTCACACACCGACACACACACCAACACACAGCCAAACTCACACACCGACACACACACAGCCAAACTCACACACCGACACACACACAGCCAAACTCACACACCAACACACACACAGCCAAACTCACACACCAACACACACACAGCCAAACTCACACACCGACACACACACACAGCCAAACTCACACACCGACACACACACAGCCAAACTCACACACCGACACACACACTGAGCCAAACTCACACACCGACACACACACAGCCAAACTCACACACCAACACACACACAGCCAAACTCACACACCGACACACACCGACACACACACAGAGCCAAACTCACACACCGACACACACACAGCCAAACTCACACACCGACACACACACAGCCAAACTCACACACCGACACACACACTGAGCCAAACTCACACACCGACACACACACACAGCCAAACTCACACACCGACACACACCGACACACACACAGAGCCAAACTCACACACCGACACACACACAGCCAAACTCACACACCAACACACACACAGCCAAACTCACACACCGACACACACACTGAGCCAAACTCACACACCGACACACACACAGCCAAACTCACACACCGACACACACACAGCCAAACTCACACACCGACACACACACACAGCCAAACTCACACACCAACACACACACAGCCAAACTCACACACCAACACACACACAGCCAAACTCACACACCAACACACACACACAGCCAAACTCACACACCGACACACACACAGCCAAACTCACACACCGACACACACACACAGCCAAACTCACACACCGACACACACACAGCCAAACTCACACACCGACACACACACACAGCCAAACTCACACACCGACACACACACAGCCAAACTCACACACCGACACACACTGAGCCAAACTCACACACCGACACACACACAGCCAAACTCACACACCAACACACAGCCAAACTCACACACCGACACACACACTGAGCCAAACTCACACCCCGACACACACACAGCCAAACTCACACACCAACACACACACAGCCAAACTCACACACCGACACACACACACAGCCAAACTCACACACCGACACACACACAGCCAAACTCACACACCGACACACACACACAGCCAAACTCACACACCGACACACACCGACACACACACAGAGCCAAACTCACACACCGACACACACACAGCCAAACTCACACACCGACACACACACTGAGCCAAACTCACACACCGACACACACACAGCCAAACTCACACACCGACACACACACAGCCAAACTCACACACCGACACACACACACAGCCAAACTCACACACCAACACACACACAGCCAAACTCACACACCGACACACACCGACACACACACAGAGCCAAACTCACACACCAACACACACACAGCCAAACTCACACACCGACACACACACTGAGCCAAACTCACACACCGACACACACACAGCCAAACTCACACACCGACACACACACAGCCAAACTCACACACCGACACACACACAGCCAAACTCACACACCGACACACACACTGAGCCAAACTCACACACCGACACACACACAGAGCCAAACTCACACACCGACACACACACAGAGCCAAACTCACACACCGACACACACACACAGCCAAACTCACACACCGACACACACACAGCCAAACTCACACACCGACACACACACACAGCCAAACTCACACACCGACACACACACAGCCAAACTCACACACCGACACACACACAGCCAAACTCACACACCGACACACACACAGCCAAACTCACACACCGACACACACACAGAGCCAAACTCACACACCGACACACACACAGAGCCAAACTCACACACCGACACACACACAGAGCCAAACTCACACACCGACACACACACAGCCAAACTCACACACCGACACACACACAGCCAAACTCACACACCGACACACACACTGAGCCAAACTCACACACCGACACACACACAGCCAAACTCACACACCGACACACACACAGCCAAACTCACACACCGACACACACACTGAGCCAAACTCACACACCGACACACACACAGAGCCAAACTCACACACCGACACACACACAGAGCCAAACTCACACACCGACACACACACACAGCCAAACTCACACACCAACACACACACAGCCAAACTCACACACCAACACACACACAGCCAAACTCACACACCGACACACACACAGCCAAACTCACACACCGACACACACACAGCCAAACTCACACACCGACACACACTGAGCCAAACTCACACACCGACACACACACAGCCAAACTCACACACCAACACACAGCCAAACTCACACACCGACACACACACTGAGCCAAACTCACACCCCGACACACACACAGCCAAACTCACACACCAACACACACACAGCCAAACTCACACACCGACACACACACACAGCCAAACTCACACACCGACACACACACAGCCAAACTCACACACCGACACACACACACAGCCAAACTCACACACCGACACACACCGACACACACACAGAGCCAAACTCACACACCGACACACACACAGCCAAACTCACACACCAACACACACACAGCCAAACTCACACACCGACACACACACTGAGCCAAACTCACACACCGACACACACACAGCCAAACTCACACACCGACACACACACAGCCAAACTCACACACCGACACACACACAGCCAAACTCACACACCGACACACACACAGCCAAACTCACACACCGACACACACACTGAGCCAAACTCACACACCGACACACACACAGAGCCAAACTCACACACCGACACACACACACAGCCAAACTCACACACCAACACACACACAGCCAAACTCACACACCAACACACACACAGCCAAACTCACACACCGACACACACACACAGCCAAACTCACACACCGACACACACACAGCCAAACTCACACACCGACACACACACACAGCCAAACTCACACACCGACACACACACAGCCAAACTCACACACCGACACACACACAGCCAAACTCACACACCGACACACACACAGCCAAACTCACACACCGACACACACACAGAGCCAAACTCACACACCGACACACACACAGAGCCAAACTCACACACCGACACACACACAGCCAAACTCACACACCGACACACACACAGCCAAACTCACACACCGACACACACACTGAGCCAAACTCACACACCGACACACACACAGCCAAACTCACACACCGACACACACACAGCCAAACTCACACACCGACACACACACTGAGCCAAACTCACACACCGACACACACACAGAGCCAAACTCACACACCGACACACACACAGAGCCAAACTCACACACCGACACACACACACAGCCAAACTCACACACCAACACACACACAGCCAAACTCACACACCAACACACACACAGCCAAACTCACACACCAACACACACACAGCCAAACTCACACACCGACACACACACACAGCCAAACTCACACACCGACACACACAGAGCCAAACTCACACACCGACACACACACAGCCAAACTCACACACCGACACACACACAGCCAAACTCACACACCGACACACACTGAGCCAAACTCACACACCAACACACACACAGCCAAACTCACACACCAACACACACACAGCCAAACTCACACACCGACACACACACACAGCCAAACTCACACACCGACACACACACAGCCAAACTCACACACCGACACACACACTGAGCCAAACTCACACCCCGACACACACACAGCCAAACTCACACACCAACACACACACAGCCAAACTCACACACCGACACACACACAGCCAAACTCACACACCGACACACACACAGCCAAACTCACACACCGACACACACACACAGCCAAACTCACACACCGACACACACTGAGCCAAACTCACACACCAACACACACACAGCCAAACTCACACACCAACACACACCAACACACAGCCAAACTCACACACCGACACACACACCAACACACAGCCAAACTCACACACCGACACACACACAGCCAAACTCACACACCGACACACACTGAGCCAAACTCACACACCAACACACACACAGCCAAACTCACACACCGACACACACACAGCCAAACTCACACACCGACACACACACTGAGCCAAACTCACACCCCGACACACACACAGCCAAACTCACACACCAACACACACACAGCCAAACTCACACACCAACACACACACAGCCAAACTCACACACCGACACACACACACAGCCAAACTCACACACCGACACACACACAGCCAAACTCACACACCGACACACACACACAGCCAAACTCACACACCGACACACACTGAGCCAAACTCACACACCAACACACACACAGCCAAACTCACACACCAACACACACCAACACACAGCCAAACTCACACACCGACACACACACCAACACACAGCCAAACTCACACACCGACACACACACAGCCAAACTCACACACCGACACACACTGAGCCAAACTCACACACCAACACACACACAGCCAAACTCACACACCAACACACACACAGCCAAACTCACACACCGACACACACACACAGCCAAACTCACACACCAACACACACACAGCCAAACTCACACACCGACACACACACACAGCCAAACTCACACACCGACACACACACAGAGCCAAACTCACACACCGACACACACAGCCAAACTCAC
The DNA here is from genome assembly GCF_027358585.1 of Pangasianodon hypophthalmus. NCBI lineage: Eukaryota > Metazoa > Chordata > Actinopteri > Siluriformes > Pangasiidae > Pangasianodon > Pangasianodon hypophthalmus. Next base: position 21,976,542 of record NC_069728.1, read on the forward strand.
ACACCGACACACACACAGCCAAACTCACACACCAACACACACACAGCCAAACTCACACACCGACACACACACACAGCCAAACTCACACACCGACACACACACAGCCAAACTCACACACCGACACACACACAGCCAAACTCACACACCGACACACACACACAGCCAAACTCACACACCGACACACACACAGCCAAACTCACACACCGACACACACACAGCCAAACTCACACACCGACACACACACAGCTAAACTCACACACCGACACACACACACAGCCAAACTCACACACCGACACACACAGCCAAACTCACACACCGACACACACACAGCCAAACTCACACACCGACACACACACAGCCAAACTCACACACCAACACACACACAGCCAAACTCACACACCGACACACACACAGCCAAACTCACACACCGACACACACACAGCCAAACTCACACACCGACACACACACAGCCAAACTCACACACCAACACACACACAGCCAAACTCACACACCAACACACACACAGCCAAACTCACACACCAACACACACACAGAGCCAAACTCACACACCAACACACAGCCAAACTCACACCCCGACACACACTGAGCCAAACTCACACACCGACACACACACAGAGCCAAACTCACACACCGACACACACACACAGCCAAACTCACACACCGACACACACAGAGCCAAACTCACACACCAACACACAGCCAAACTCACACCCCGACACACACTGAGCCAAACTCACACACCGACACACACACAGAGCCAAACTCACACACCGACACACACACACAGCCAAACTCACACACCGACACACACACAGCCAAACTCACACACCAACACACAGCCAAACTCACACACCGACACACACACAGAGCCAAACTCACACACCGACACACACACACAGCCAAACTCACACACCGACACACACACACAGCCAAACTCACACACCGACACACACACAGCCAAACTCACACACCGACACACACTGAGCCAAACTCACACACCGACACACACACAGCCAAACTCACACACCGACACACACACACAGCCAAACTCACACACCGACACACACTGAGCCAAACTCACACACCAACACACACACAGCCAAACTCACACACCGACACACACCAACACACAGCCAAACTCACACACCGACACACACACCAACACACAGCCAAACTCACACACCGACACACACAGCCAAACTCACACCCCGACACACACACTGAGCCAAACTCACACACCGACACACACACTGAGCCAAACTCACACACCGACACACACACAGCCAAACTCACACACCAACACACACACCGACACACACCAACACACACACCGACACACACCGACACACACCGAGCCAAACTCACACACCAACACACAGCCAAACTCACACACCGACACACACCAACACACACACCAACACACACAGCTAAACTCACACACCGACACACACAGTGTGTGTGTGTGTGTGTGCTTCGTGAGCCTGGTTCTGTGCTGGTTCTGTGTTGGTGTTCAGTTGGTGCTCAGGTAGTCAGCTACAGTGTGCTGTCGGTTAAGGACCCGAGAGCACTGCGTTTTACTCTGCACTTGTGTGTGTGTGTGTGTACTTATAGCGGCCCGTCTCTATGGTCTGTGTGTGTCTATGTGTGTGTGTGTGTTGCAGTAGATGGTGTAGTTTTGCTTTTGTAGTGTGTAGTGTTACAATGTGTGGAGGTCAGATTGTCGTTGTGTGCAGCTGCTCCTGATGTAGAAGCGTGTTAGTGTGTGTGAGTGAGGAGACTCGTCTCTCAGCGCTGTGGGGTTTGCAGTGAGAGGCCTGGGGGTCATGTGCTTCAGGTGGAGTCAGTATTTGACAGATCTGTTCTGAATTTTGAGCAGTAGTGGGAATTGACCTATTGACCTTTTCAGCTCTGCAGTCGTAGTTTGTAATGTTTGGGTGAAGTTGTAGGACGGATTTACAGAACTGCGTGTGCACAATTTCAGCTGGTTGTTTATCCCACTGTGTGACGCAGAAAACTAGTCATGCAGTCAGTACAGGTGAGAGACAAAATACGACTACCAGACTTTTAACTACAGACCAATTACATTACAGTATTAGGCTTCTGATTTTTTTTTTTTTAAATCTTTTTGGGGGAATATAAAACACTCAACGTTTACTTAAATCAGTTTATTTGCTTTCTCTTTCGAACACAAGACCAGTAACATGGATCATTTACATCAAGTAAAAACATCAGAGTATATTTTTGATAATCATTGTATAACCTCTGAGCTGAACCCTTACAGCAGGTACCCATGGATTTTGTTGGAAAGAACACTATGGTGTGGTTACTATGGTGAAAGCATGTTTATACTGCTGTAGTGTCTCACCATGGTATTCTCTACACTTCATATCTCACGTCACTGTTCTAACCATAACCATCTCTGCAGTTAGTGTTTTATGCACCTGTTTTCTTCAAGCACTCACGAGGGAACAAAGTCAAAGTCAGACATTAAGATCAGTAACGTGGTTTCATCACATGTGCCCAAGTGTCCACACCTTTTCCAAAGCAGGCCAGATTAGACCACATCAGCATACCCAAGGACCAGGCAGCAAAATATTATTTTAGAGCTTCAATATAGTGAATTTAGTTTCAGTGGAATAACCGCTGCAGGGTAACACCTGACAACACAGGACCATAGTCATAAATATGTGCTTCTTTTCACATGACAAATGACACTTCAGTTAAGGACTTTTTCTAGAATTCCTGAAAGTTTTCCATGCCTAGTTGTTGGAATCACCAAAAACCAATTATTAGCTCTAGTAATGTTCTGCACCAGGTTTGCTCTGATAAAAAGTTGCTTCTGCCAGAAGAGCTTCCAGCTGCTTCAGGTTCTCTGCCCGGACACCACATGAATAATTTTTGCAATGCGCATTATTTCTTTCACAATGTCTCATGAGATTTTTTTTAATTAAATCTCTGAAGGTTAAGTGGGTGGGTTCAACATTTCAATGATTATTTTTTTTACTCCTTGATCCTGCCCCAGTTCCTGCCCGTGTTCACAAAGCTCCGCCCCCTGGACCTACGGTGGTTGATAAGAGTAAAGTTCAGCGAGAGTTACCAAGTTCAGTTATTATAAGGATTAGCATTATCAACATTAAGCACTGCAGAATAATAAGGAACTGTGGAGCTCTCGCTATACAACAAGCAGCTTTAGTTAATTCTGCTTTAAATTCTACACAGCACACAGTTCTAATACAGAATTAACTGATGAAGCCAGAAACTTCCTCCAACTAACTAGCTCTTTTTTTTTCCCACCGGTCAGTTCCTTAGCCTTGTAGGACTAAAATATAAAGTGATTATCTTGGTCCACTGCTCTCCTATTACTAAGGACAGAAATAGGTGCAGCCGAAGGTTAAATGTGTGTTTTAACTTTATAACCTAAATAACTGACTCTAATACATTTAATTACAGGAAATACCTGACTTCAATTTATAATAACTGTTAATGTTAATAAGCAAAGAATAATCTTTAGTTAGTGAAAGTAATAAATGGGTTTATTGTACAAAAGACAAACACAAGGTGTACAGAAGGTGAACATAAACAGAGTTGACAGAGTCGCAGGCATTAGGATAAATGCGTAACGAATTGTACAGTGCATACGGTTTTATACCGCTGGGCCTCTTGCAACTGTATCAGGACCAGAAAACCCAATGAGAAAGACACCGTGTATTTTATGGCAGAATGGACCCCAGCTGAGTAGCTCACCCTAGTGAACTGTACGTCAATTAGGGCCCTGAGAATCTAATCTAAGATCCAACAGTCTGTGGAAACAAAGGCAAGAGGTCTCCTGTGTAGCCCAGGTGGTCCCAGTATCTGTGTGTGTGTCTGTGTGTGTGTAGGTGTGTGTGTGGTAAGAATAACACACGTTATTTACTAAACTCATATGATGGTTATGATGTCACCACATTCCTCACCATGAAATACAGATTAGACTGATAACAAACGTGCCCTGAGGACTCCTGTAGTTAAGCCTAGTTTAGATGAACAGGTTTAGGTCACATGGCCTCTCTGACTCACATTCCTGATCACTTTAACCTTAATAAACTTCTGCCACAGTCTGAATGCAGAGCCATTTACAGCCTGATCGTGTAGCAGTCATCGTGGGTTGAAGGGCAGTGATGTCTACAGGTGATGGTGATCACAGGGCTGAGCAGGACACGACTCCTGAAGATCCAGCTCCACCAGGCGTCTTTATCTGTGTGGAGGTACTGCTCAGGAGTCTCGCTGGAGCCCACACCATGCGCCAGCACCTTCCAGCAGCGTCCAGTGGTACGTTTGTCCAAGATGCAGGAATGTATGGTTCTTAACTTACCTTCATAATTAAAGTTGTAATTTTCATGGTAGAACTTATATCCTTTGTTGAGTTTTGAGTGCGGAGCGACTGAATGAAGCTCCACGAGTCGAAAACCATCCGCTGATGTAAATGCCGGTAGTTTCCTCAGGGAAGTTGTGAAAACTAGTGCGCCTGCCTCCGTTTCACCGGAAGTATCTTTACACAACAAACGCTGAACTGGACGCGTGCTCTAACTTATCCAACCCCACGTCCATGTCATAGGAGCTGAAACAGCATCTTCTGCATGCCTGTATTACATATGCGATAGTGCTGGCTAACGGCTCTGGTGATTTTTTTCAATAAAGATAAAATGAATAGGTTTCAGACTTTTTTTGGTGAAATTTCACATGCTATCGCTATTTGTTATTTCATTTTGTGCCATTTGGAGTCTGCTGTCCATAGTTGTCTGCTATTTTTAGAGGCTTTGTGCTATTTTTAGAGGCTTTGTGCCATTGGGAGAGATACTGGGAGAGGTTTTTACCTGTGTTTAGAATAACCTTACACAGAATTTTCTTGGCTGGAGATTATTATTTTTTTTCTGTTTATGGACAAGCACTTGAAGCATCTCTCAGTAAGAATGGGATTAATATCAGCATTTAATGGTTAAGGCTCTGGGCTACTGACCAGGAGGTCAGGAGTCCGAGCTCCAGCACTTGAGCGACGCCCTTAACCCTCTCTGCTGTATCATGGCTGACCCTGACCTCTGACCCCAGCTTCCTAACAAGCTGGGATATGCAAAGAAAAGAATTTCACTGTGCTGTAATGCATACGTGACAAATAAAGGCTTCTGCTTCTAATGACGCTAGTAGGCTGGGTAAAAGAAGAAATAGTCTACTTTAAATAACCGCTTATTCTTAAAGTCTTAAGTGTCTACATTCATATGAACCATTAACCATGTGTTTGCATCATGTTCTGCATATTTTTCAGGTTCATTTGTACATTTTGAAAATAAAAAAAAAATCAACAATCAACTTGACCTGCAAGGCACAGGCATCTGCTATGGCTCTTCAAGAAACCTGTGCTTTTGAAATTGCTCCTTCTCACTGTTAACTTTGTGCTTTTTGTCTGTAGCCATGAATAAATATCGTTCGGTTAAATAATTTGCAGGTGTCAGAGAAAAAAAAGGCTCTTGCAGTTTACCTGTGTTACAGTCTGCTGCCAGCATAAAGGAGAAAGGAAAAACTGCCACCCGTCATACGCTCAGAGAGAAACTGCGGGCCAATTAACATGTGAGCAATTCCATGCAAATGTCAACCTTAATATTACAAAATAAAGTTCTTACCAAAACAACAAAACCCTTTTTAAGTTGTCCATTTATGTGTGTATTTTACTGCATTAATACGCTGTGATAGAACTTTTAAGGAAATTGCTGAGTTTATCCACCACACATGGTGTGCACCAATACTAAAATCACATCTTCAACCAGCCATGTTCATGTTTTCAAAAGAGGGTGCAAAAGACCTATTTTTTAAACTTTATGTTAACAAACGTTTTGCAGAAAGATGGAGAAGTGTCTGAGAAATAAATACACTCAATTTGTCGTAAGATCGCTGCTTTTGAATGTATAAGGGCTATATTTACTAAGTCACGACGCTTCAGTGCTGTGTCACGTCCATAACATTTTAAAGAGTAAATTTATGTCATATAATAATTATTAAAACAAATAACTTTCTTTACAAAGCCAAATTCATGCTAGTTCATGCTAGGTCAACAACTCATCTCCCTTCTTTACTCTGAACAGCCATAATTTTGGAAATTAAATTCTAAAAACGAGAACACCAGGGGGATTTACAGATCACTACAATGTTATCGTTCTTACAGTATCTGAATAAACGAGAGCGAGAGAGAGAGAGAGTGAGAGATGAACAGGTGTGTGCATGTTCACTCAGCTGATTGCTTACATCCTACCCTAAAATACACACCTCTCGTGATAAATGTGGTTAAGAAGAGTAATTTCTGAGGTGATTGCAGATCTTCAATTTTCAGACAGAATCTCTACGTTATTTGCACTAATTGGTAAGTGATTCAATATTTACATATATGTACATTGTACTTTCGAGAAGAGTGGATAAATTACAGTAAATCTGAAAACCACAGAACACACTGCGGCCATGAAGTGAATGTCCACTATGAAAGGCTCAGACTAGTCAGTTTTAGCTATTTTTTAATTAAAAAATATTTAATTTTCTTTCATTTTTAATTTCCCAGCTGCACTGCAGCACACAAAAAACAACTACAGAGAGTTGTCAGGTCTGCCGAGAAACTTATCGGGTGCCCTCTCCCTACCCTAGAGGATCTACACAGTTCCCACTGCCTCAAAAAAGCGCAAAACATACTCAAAGACACATCCCACCTCGATCACTCTCTGTTCAACTGTAAAATGTTTTGCATTTGAAATTTGGAATTGAACTGTGCAATTTTCTGAAAGTGCAATATTTCAACTCTGCAATATCTCTTTGTTGGTGCAGTATTTTACTGTGCAATATTCTTTTTTTTATTATTTATTTATTAATTTATTTTATTCTACTTTCTGCACTGAGAGTACTCACTCAATTTCGTTGTACATCCATTGTTACAATGACAATAAAGAATTACTTATTTACTTACAAGCAATAAAACTATATACAATAAATAATAACACAAATAAAGAAACAATAATATTTATTTACTAATATATATATATATATATATATATATATGTCTTATTTTATAGTGTGATGGCAAAGACTAATGCTGAAAGACAAAAGGCATTCAGAGAGAGGAAGGAATGGAGACAATTTCAAGAAAAGGAAAGGAAAAGAAAAAAGGCAGAGAGATTAAGAAAGAAGGAAACAATCAAAACAAGAGGCAAAGAGAGTCAGGGATCTTTCTAGACAAAGGCAGAGGAAAATGCGTTCGCACAACAAGTCACAGGTTCCAGTTTTACTCCAGGAGTCACCAAAGAAATCACCATTTAAATCAAGACAGTCTTTAGGAAAGGCAGTAAACTCTGAGCTTTAACAAGCGGCCCTTGCAAAAAAGCAAGTTATAAAAAAAAATTTTAAAAAAATTGCCGTGTCACTGTGCCTTCTTCCAGAGA
>NC_069728.1:21989013-22074013 GCF_027358585.1 Pangasianodon hypophthalmus
GCAAGCCTTGTAACAGATGCTGCCTCATCTGTAGATTCTGCAAGGAAGAGTTGCCCAAACACTGAAATCAAACTGATTACCTTCACAGAGCACTACAAGCTGGAGGATAGACGGCCATTACCACAGCTGTTCCGGGCTCTCAGTCCATCCATCATGCTGAGACAGTCTCCTGGGGAAAAACTCATCACTGAATCTACTCTGAGGCAGAACAGTCAGGTGTCCACACATTTCTGCTCTCAAGCCACATCTGCTGAAACTGCTGAACACCAGCCCTGAGTCCCAGGTAACTGCTGCAAACATTAAAACTGGAAATTATGTCAATCATTTAGACAGTTTGTCAGACTTGTGAATACCCGAGACCAGGAGGCACTTGAAGTGCTGGATTTGTGTACGTCTTTCCCGATGGTGGAAGATAAAGCTTGGGTGACACCAGACCAAGTGGTTCAGTCCATAGTAGACAATGGAGGGAGTCTCACTTTGCAGAGTCTTTGCAGAATAGAGAAAAATAATTTGAAAGAAATCTAGATGTCATCTAATTCATCGTATTTGTTTCTTTAATTAATCAATCAAATTTTACGTAATATTTATTCACCTTGTCTGTTCACAACCTCTGATTTATAATAAGAACAAACAGCACTTGATGTTTTAATTGCTTACTAATACATTTCATCATTTTAAAGTTTTTCCAATATTCAGTGATATTTTCAGTTATAAGTGTATGTAAAGAAGTTAATTTTGTCAACAATTAATTTAAATATTTATTTATAAAATTATTTCTTAGCCATGTTCATAATAAACAATAAATGATAATACTGCATGCTCAGCTTTTTTGGGCATCTGTTTCACAGAGATCGTGTTGCTTCTTTTTCCTCCTCTTAATAAGTAAAATCCAAATGCCAGACATTATTAGCCTTTATTAAATCATAACTACTGAAATCGTTAGTACTAGCGATCATTTTGACACAAAGCACAATACTGTGATCATTCTGACACGTGACTGCGATGTGAACTCCACCCCTCTATTCTCCACACTGCTTGTCCTGTGTAGGGTTGCGGTGATGCTGGAGCTTATCGCAGTGTCTCGGGCCGTAGGCAGGGAAACACCCTGCACAGGTGGCTGGTCCATCACAGGGATAACACACACACAGACATACACACATACACACTCACCTACGGCCAGTTTAGTGTCTCAGACTCACCTGACCTGCATGTCTTTGGATTGAGGGGGAAACTGGTGATCAGACCTCTGATATAATAAACATTTAATATAGCTGCTGATGTATCTAAGCAAGAAATTCTGGACCTTTCCAGGTCTTAAGCACGCACCAACTTAGCAAGCATCATCATGGCCTCTAAAGTGAGTCTTGAACATCGGCACGCTGGTTACACCTTAACCACATCAGAGATGCTGGGAACGCAGTTTTAAATAATCCATAACCATGTGCAGTTCCGTGATTTCAGTTTAAAGTCGATTAATTGTGCAGCCTTACCATACTGATGTCTCAGGGTTTGGTGGTTTAAATACCCACTAGAGGTCTCTGTTAAAGTTTTTACAGCATCCTATGTGCTTTTCCATATTCAGGTAAGTGCCGCTTTCAGAACTGTCACATCCGTAACAGAGAGACGTCACGTCTGTAAAGGAGAGACATCACGTGTAACAGTGGTTTTTCCTCATAAATGCGAAAATGAAAATGAAAATAAATATTTAAATGTTCTGTGGAGAGCCAACCCTTCTCCATTCGGTTTGTATTATTGCTTGTGGTTTGTGCATTTTAACTCACAGAATTCCTACAAAGTATGTCGTCTCTCAAAAACTCGTGTCCTTTTTTGTCATATCCGTAACGCAGGTATGTTTCCCTCATGTAAAACAGAAAACATGTATAGACCGATATTTTTCTGATATCTGGGCTCTGTTGTCAGGGGTTTAGGAAAATATAAACAGATGGTTCAATATACTGATGATGATAAATACATACTCTGAGAATTTATATTTCAAGCTTTGACCGCAACTGGAATTGCTCAATCCAGATTCACCGATACACACAGTAAAATCATCAGTGTAAAAACTGCAGGGTTAAATTTATTTCTGTAAAGCTGCTTTGTGACAATGTCCATTGTTAAAAGCGCTATACAAATGAAATTGAATTGAATTGAATTAAATGTTATTAATTCCCGGAGAGTTAAAATAACAATCTACAGTGTTAATGAGTATTCCTTTTCAGTGTAGTTACAGCGTGCTACATGATGTACTTTTATTTTTACACTGAAAGTGTAAAAAAGGCACCAAATTGTCTTGACTCCGCCCCTCAATGACTGCTGCCTCACAGGGCGACGAGTAGACGACGCCATTTTGTCTACATGCGAGCGAGAAGGTAAGTGTGACTGCGTTTCTCACTCTAAAATTAAATAGGAAATACATTTGTGTGAACATTTCAGTTAAAAATATAAATGGTGTCAAACAGGTTTAGAAATAACTTACTGTGTGCGTTTTTGCCAGGATTAAGCAAGCTCGTTAAAGTTAAGTTCAGAGATGGACAGAAGTATGTGAAAGTTTATCACGCCGATTTGAAACTTTGATTTTCTGGATGAAGGTAATTTTACTTGTAAAATAAATTCATAGTAGTGTGAAAATGTAGGTGGCATATACTTTTAGCTCCTTTCATTTTGGATTGTTCACAGCCTTTGTAGAATTCGTCATTCCCGCCTCCAGTCAGTTCGAGGCCAGGTTCTACGATGAGGAACACTAGTTGATGAGGATGTTCTCCAGGAGATCCAGCTAAATTTGGCCATTTTTCAGCTCAGATTAGAAAATTCATCAAATGGTAACTTTATGTTTGTTTTGAGAGCATCAAGTGTGATATTACATTGTGTCCATGCACTGAAAACAGTAAAGTAGGACTGTGAAACATAACGCTGCCTTTTTGATTTGTTCAATCTTTTAGAGCTCAGAATAGCTGTAGGTTTTGCCTAGCTGAAAAGGAAGATTATCAAACTGTGTTGTGTGAAGATGAGCCAACCGTAACTTTGCGCAGTAAAGAGAGACACTTACGACACTGTGAAGCTATACAGTCAGACCCAACACTACCTCATGACTGTGGTGTGAGACACACATGTTTGTTAAACACTCCGCAGTACTTCAATGTGACCATTTTTCATGATGTTTTAAATGGAGTCCCACAGTTTGAATTAAAACTTGTTTTGCGTTATGTACAAGCCAATTTTTTGACAGTGAAAGAGTTAGACAGCAGGTTGCATTCATTTAATTACGGGTACGTGGAGAGGAGAAATCGGCCTCCTGCTGTAAAACCGGATGATGAGAGCAATGATTTGAGCATAAACACTACACAGTGCTGGTGTCTGCTCAGGAACGTGCCACTAATATTCGGAGACATTGTGCACCCAGATGATAAAAGCTGGCAGCTTCTACTACTTTTACTACAAATAGTAAAGATTGTATTATCTCCCATTTTAACTGAGGGCCTTACTGTTTATTTACAACACTTATTTGCTGAACATCACAGGCTGTTCAAGTGCTTATTCCCAGAAAAGAATCATTTAAACATAGCCTAAACATCATTTACTGATTCATTATCTGCAATGTATACGAAACATTGGGCGCATTGTTCACATGTGGTCCACGCGATACGAGTCCAAACACAATGTCTTCAAGACACAACAAAAATGTTTCAAGAACATCACTCAGAAACCTGCAAAAAAAAACCTGGAGAATTGCATGGCATATAACTGGGAAGCCTTCAGCCATGACAGAATAGTGCTTGGAGCAGGAAAGACTGCGTCTCTCAGTGACCGGAGTGAAACTTTTCAGATTGCATCTAAGCTGAACATTCCTCCATAAACCAGTGTTCTCTCAGTTAAAGAGAGAGAAATAAAATAAATAAAAAAGTAAAATTATTTGTGGTGGTGTAGACCTTGATTGGCTATTGTTATATAAAATCAAAGCTACTGCTGTTAGGAATGAATGTGTTACTGGTTGCGTCGCAGATCAGAACTGTTTGTTTTGATGAACATCTGCATTCCTACAGAACTGATCCAAGAGAATCTCTGCGTGTGTTCAATGTCACTGAACTGATTTATTACAATCCTTTTGATTTGCAGATGGAGCTGGTCATTTCTTTCGGTTTGTTGTACCTTACTGCAGTCTTGTTCAAATCTAGCTGTCATGTTAGCCACTTTGTTCATCTGTTAAATAAACATTTGAATTTTTACATCTGTCTGAAGAGTCTTGATTTTACATTTGATCATGTACATTAACACTCTACAACAGTGTAAATATACATTTTGCACTAAAAAAACACTTTATTAATAACACTTTTAGAGTAATCCAAAGGAATTAAAACACCACCAGAGGTGTTAAATGGCCCACAGTGTAAAACCTGTACAACAATAGTGAGTGTAAAACTCTACACACTGTGATTTTTCTGCACTATAAGGTGCTTAATTAACACTGTAAATTCAACACTACAAACAGTGTACTTTTTATTTTATTTTAAATTAACTCTAAGTGTTAATTTGACACTGCGTGTATTACTGTGTATAAAACACATCTGCACCTACATTAGAACCACCTGACGCTGATCACTTTATTATACTCCATCTATTATATATTATATTATATTTTATATTTATTATTATTTTTATACTTTATAGCTGTAGCTAATAATTTCCCACACATTTTATAATTTTTACAGTCAACAGTTTTAACCATTATTGTACTACTTTGCTTTATTAAAATATGAAATCAATATTTATCCAACTGATTCAAAATTCAAGATCTTTATTGCCATATGTACTTTGGTACAATGAAACTCTTATTTTTTTTTTTCCCCACTCGAGAACGACGGGGTAGAAGGGCAACAAACAATAAATTACAAAGACAATAAAAATACAAAAATAGACAATAAGGAAGAAGGCAGGAAGAATAATAAAAATAAACAATACGCAATAGCCAAAGTCAATTTACAGTATGAATAAGAACCCATATGCAATAAGAACAGTTAACAATATAAAGGTTTCACAGTATAATGAAGCAGTGCAAGTAACGATAAAGTGGCAGTAGCGTAAAGTGGCAGTAGCGTACAGTACCGATAAAGTGTCAAGTAGCGTACAGTAGAGATAAAGTGGCAGTAGTGTAAAGTGTCAAGTAGCGTAAAGTGTCAGTAGCGTACAGTAGCGATAAAGTGTCAAGTAGCATACAGTAGCGATAAGGTGGCAGTAGCGTAAAGTGGCAGTAGCGTACAGTAGTGATAAAGAGGCAGTAGTGTAAAGTGTCAAGTAGCGTAAAGTGGCAGTAGCGTACATTAGTGATAAAGTGGCAGTAGTGTAAAGTGTCAAGTAGCGTAAAGGGGCAGTAGCCGTAAAGTGTCAAATAGTGACACTGAACAACTAAAAAGGTATTTTAGTGGTTTTAAATGAATGAATGGTTGTTTATCTGCAATAGTTTATTAAAGGTTAGTACAAGTGGTCTTTGGATAAACTGTCAGTACCCCCAAGTGGGAGGTGATAAAATTTCCTACCATCCTTTTCAGCTGTTCGCCTTGTGTGTGGTTCAATCTGGAGGTCAGAGGTCACGTCTCCCTTCAGTAGCTTCATTCTGGCAGATACACAGGTTTCTGTCTGGAAAAGAGAATAAATCTTATTAACATACTCTTTATTATTACTGTCTTTTAGTATTTAGACTATGGTGAAATGCATGGATTAGCTAGATTCAACAGTATAATAGCTAATGAAAGACAGATTACATTATCTTTACTATAACAACATGTGGAATAAATAAATAGATAAATAATTTTAAACACATTTTACTGTATTATAAACAATAAGACATTTTAAAAACAGTATCAGACTTTCCCAATAGTTAATAATCATACAGTTAACAGTCCACAATTTAAAAAAAAAAAAAAAAAAGGTTAAAATTTTCATTCTGGTGATAAATATCTTCTTCTTAACAAATCACATAAAGCATTTCTCTCAGAAAGCAGCAGGAGCAGTGCACGCGCTCGTAGCCCTGAAGTAAGACAGCGCCATTTTTTGTAAACAGCCGCCATTTTGTGTAAACAGCCGCCATTTTGTGTAAACAGCCGCCATTTTGAAACAATTGAGCTTCAGCTGGTAGCAAGCTAGAGTTAATACGTTCACTGAGAAACTGCCCAAAAAAATTCAAAAAGAAGTTCAGCTATTTACAGCTTCCGACATGGTGTTATGATTTAAATTCAACAAACACTCATGCAAACCACTAAAACAGATTAAATGTTGATTTTAAGCTCGTATTAGCTAAAATGTGGACTGTGCTATGCTAATCTGATCAGTAGCATGTTAACTAGAAGCTAACATACTGTGGCAGAAAATAGGTGTAAAGTTTAAAAAAAAAAAAAAAACGATGACGTACACCTTGAGCTGTATGCCAATTATAAGGTGTTAAATTCTCCCCAGAGAAGTGTACCTTTTATCTACATCTCAGCTTAATTCATTATTGATAGATTTATTCTTAAGGCTAACCGCTAGTTAGCTGCTAGCTAGCTATCTTCCTGTAAACTGTGAATTAATCGCATTTTTAAATCTTAAATTTTAAACATTTAATTTTACTTAAACTACAAAACGGAAATGTAAATTTATGTAAAGATAAAACATTATTTACCTCATTAATGCAAAGCAGTGTTCCAGTTAAGCTCCAGCCATTAACTGCTGCTGATCCCCCCCACCTCCTTCCCCCCGGGCATTCAGCCAATCACATACAAGGAAAAGTGGTCTTTTGGCCAATAGCCAATCAAAAACCACTTCAAATGATTTTCAAATCCTCATTTACATAACGGCATGCTCCTTCCAGAAATTTCCATCCCATTGTAGCCTATGGCACTGTTATTCTTAATACTGTAACAGCCAGTTATCATGAGATACCACAGAAAAATAGTTGAATAAATTACAGAAATATAGTTCTTACAAAGCACTAGTTAATGAATATCATTAAAAACATCATTACAAAAAAGGCACAATATTTGTTTGTGGTTTAATTGTGGTTAATTATATAATAACTAGTGATGGGAAGTCCAGTTCTTTTCCACAAACCGGTTCTTACGGACAGTTCGTTTCAATAAACTGGTTTAAAAAAAAACGATTCACCAGTTATTTTACGCCATCACGTAATTATGTCAATGATGCGTAATGCAATCATTCCGGCAGATGAAAATACACGCTCGAACACATTCAAACAAAGGCGTGTTTGAGCGCATATAGCTGATTTACATTTTATTCAATTAAATAATAATAATAATAATAATAATAATAATAATAATAATAATGAATACATTTCCTACATTAAAGTTTTGCAGCACAGGCAATGTGAAAACGCGGATGTTTTACATGTCTGAAGCATATAAAATGAATAAACTAGTCTTAATCAACTCACCTTTTTACAGAAACCATGATCCATAAAAACTTAAAATATAATCTGCATACACAATACTCAGTAATTAAATTTTTACATGTCTTGAATGGGTTTTGCATGTTTTAATAAAAATGTTGTTTAATATAACTAGTTGTATCATGCAGATTTCCAGTACGTTTTATTTGTTATTAAAGAAACTTACATTCAGTTCAATTCAATTTTATTGTATAACACTTTTAACAGTGGACATTGTCACAATGCAGCTTTACAGAAATAAAATTCATGATATAAATTTTAAATTTATAAATTTATCCCTAATGAGTGAGTCAGAGGTGACGGTGGTGAGGAAAAACTCCCTGAGACGATATGAGGAAGAAACCTTGAGAGGAACCAGGCTCAAAAGGGAACCATCCTCATCTGTGTGACACTGATAGTGCGATTATAAATCATTCCCTTCTATAACTGTGTACTACATGGACAAATAATGCAAATGTGTAACCAGGAAATTGATTACAGTTTTCACATGAAGTCTGTTTTGTTGAACCTATCCACTG
Organism: Pangasianodon hypophthalmus; assembly: GCF_027358585.1. Classification (NCBI taxonomy): domain Eukaryota; kingdom Metazoa; phylum Chordata; class Actinopteri; order Siluriformes; family Pangasiidae; genus Pangasianodon; species Pangasianodon hypophthalmus. Next base: position 21,996,970 of record NC_069728.1, read on the forward strand.
TTCACTGATGGAGACCTGAGTATGAAGCTGTTCGTGGCAACCGCAGCCCCAAAGCCACTACAGCAACCGCAGTCTCAAGCCACCACAGTACAGCGCCCCATATGAACCGCAGTCCAAAGCCATCTCCATGGCCTCCAAGTGGCACCACCCCCAGGAATCCCAGTGATCTTCAGGCCATCCATGTGGGGCCATCTCCAGCAGCAGCGAGTGATCTCCAACCGATGAGAACTCCAACCAGAAGTAGGGCATCAGGATGGATCAGGCAGGTCCGGAGAGCAGAAGGGGTCAGGATCACTAGTCACCAGTACACTTCATTCAGGTCCTTGGTTCATGCATGCTCATAATATCAGCAGCTCACTCAGCGGTCCTCGGCATCGACAGTACGGACATGTCCGAGTCCAAGACTGTTCTCAGTTCCATGTACTGGTGACCTGAGAACTACTGCCACCAGATCACTGTTACATGAGCCGGATCAAACACTGATAAAGGGGTAATCAAGCCACAAATATATTTCCAGTATATTTTATTTGTCAAACTTTCTGCTGTTCAGCAAAATATTTTAGAAACATTAATTTTGTCCCCCAAATGAAACCCTTGGTAAACACATGCTCAGTTTCAGCAGCTCAGCAGTTCTCAGCATGGCACACATGTCCGAAAGAGACTGTTCTCAGTTCAGTTAGTGTTGCAGTAACTGGAGCGCTGCTAAGAAGAGTTGATAAAATCCGACATCATTATTTGCCATCATAGGATCAAATTAGTGGACTTTTCATGAATAAATACTGTACATTAAAAAAAACAAATATATACCATTAATAATTTGTCCAAGAAGAGATTTGTTAGTTAAATAATATTATATTACAATGGAAAGCTGTCAAATCCTATTTATTTCAGTATTGCCCTTAAAATTCTTAGTAAAAAACTGCTTTTATTTCATATCTTCTTCTCCTTCTTCTTCTGATTATTATTATTTGATTACTATTTTAAGCTAGTGCAAAGGTCCATCAGTCAGGGCTGTGTGTGTGTGTGTGTGTGTGTGTTATCCACAGTGGTCTCATTTGGGTGCAGGTTTTCAATCTTCACAGCTACATGAGCTGATAATTGATCTTTAGATCTTGATGAATCTTTACTACTGTAAATAAATGATATGTTTGTTCATATAAAAATGGTTGCTTTATTGGAGTTATAAGGAACCAACTTTGTATTTTTTACCACTACAAACTAATACTAATGAGAAAGAACTCTTTTTACCAAGTAAACAGCAGATCGTACCAGTGCCTCATAATGAACAGAGCGGTGATTATGGCAGAGGCAGGGGCTTCCCAGTGGCTGTTATTCCTGCCCCTGCACTCTGTAATGGAAGGCATGCCACTCCACATGCGCCAGAGGTCAGAGCTCTGGTAATGAGATTCCACACTGTCCCTATAGCTCCTCTTGGCATTTCTGATGGCCTTCTGGAGGTCATATCTGGACTTCTTGTAGGCCATTGCATCTCCAGAGCTGTAGGCAGCAGTGCGATCTTTCAGTTTGGTTCTAACCTCCCCTGACCCCGGGCTTTTGGGTGGGAAACTCACAGGCAGAGGTTTTTGGAAAGATCTCATATGTGCACTTATTGACTGAAGACAGAATCCTCACTGAGGTTGATGTCTCCCTCAGCAGCCTCTTGGAGCTCCCAGCCTGTGGTTTCAGAGCGTCCTATAGCATGCTAATGGACTCCTCGTTCCACTGATGGACCATTCTGCAAAACTGAGCTTCCTGTTTTAGCCTAAAAGGATAGTGTGGCTATAAATATTCTCTTCTACACTGGAACTGTATACTATATAGAGTCAAGGTGTTAACTGTGTTAACAGGAACTGGACCACCCTGCTGAAAAAAACAACAGAAACCATCCTGGAACTTGTAATGGTTTTAATGGTTATAATGGGAAGTGTATTGGTTTTAATGGAAGTTGTAATGGATCTCTACTGGTAATCTGTTTCCTTCTATTGGTGGCTAGTTTTGTCTAATGGACACCATTAAGGACCAGTAATGGTTTTAATGGTTTTAATGGTTAGCTGATGGTTAGCTGATGGTTTGTAATGGTATTTATAGTGGAAACCTTTGGAATTTTTTTCAGCAAGGTATAAACATGATTAGAATTGGACAGGTGGGGGTGTGACGTCACTGACTGGGCGTGGCCACTGCACTGTCACTGTGTATCAGTAGAACAGCACCAGTCTCTTTCTCTGTCTGCTTATCACACACACACACACACACACACACACACACACACGCATTTACATTTATTTATTTATTCATCTGGTTTAAATATGGCGTCCAAGTGCCCTAGGTGTGAGAAGACGGTGTATTTCGGTAAGTGTGTGTGTGTGTGTGTGTTATTTTATTCCCGTTAGTCTCGCGCGGTCTGTAACCGGAGAGCACGCGCGTTCATTCTGCACTGGATTAATAATGAATAATAACCGGATTTAGTGTAATTAATGGTGAAAATGTGTGTGTGTGTGTGTGTGTGTGTGTGTGTGTGATGTGGTGCAGGAGACTGAGCTGAGATTAGCTATGACATTTCACCATTTATCATCAACCATCACACACACACACACACACACACACACACACACACACACATCCTTTATAATAAACACCAATAACACTAATACATGGTAAATCACCATTATAACGAGTGTGTGTGAGCAGGGTGGGGTATCAGACTGTGTGTGTGTGTGTGTGAGCAGGGTGGGGTATCAGACTGTGTGTGTGTGTGTGTGTGTGTGTGTGAGCAGGGTGGGGTATCAGACTGTGTGTGTGTGTGTGTGTGAGAGCACGGTGGGGTATCAGACTGTGTGTGTGTGTGTGTGTGAGCAGGGTGGGGTATCAGACAGGGTGTGTGTGTGTGTGTGTGTGTGTGTGTGTGTGTGAGAGCAGGGTGGGGTATCAGACAGGGTGTGTGTGTGTGTGTGTGTGTGTGTGTGTGTGTGTGTGTGAGAGCAGGGTGGGGTATCAGACAGGGTGTGTGTGTGTGTGTGTGTGTGTGTGTGAGCAGGGTGGGGTATCAGACAGGGTGTGTGTGTGTGTGTTAGCTCAGACTAATTTCATTTACCACTTACACATTATAATATATTGTGTTTATTGTATTATATTGTATTGTATTATGTTTATTATATTATGTTTATTATATTATATTATATTATGTTAAAATCTCTTATATGATTATATTTCTTATAAAAAATGACATTTCACACAGCTCCTGTAGAGAATATTTGGAATTTTGTTTGGAATAAATACATTTGGGATTTTTCCAAATAAAATATTTAAAAAAACATAATTTATACACTATACATAATATTTATTACTTATAAATGTGTTATAAATAAAATATAAATCATCTTACACAATAAGATGTAAAATATCAGACATTAAATCACAGAGACAGTGAGAGGTGTTATACAGAGAGGAATATGTACACTAATGTAAGCAGGAGTGTGTGTGTGTGTGTGTGTGTGTGTGTGTCTTATTGCACAGCGTGGAACCGTTTCAGCTGAGACACGACACACTCGTAGTGAATGTTAGCTACATTAGCATTAGGCTGTTATCTAGTGAATGTTTAGAGTCACTCTGTAAAAGACAGATGAGAATCGATGGCACACATCCAGCGCACAGTCTCACAGCTCGATTTTAGCAGTTTAAATTCATAAGTCTAGCATTTATGAATTTTGCATTTAACCCATCCAAGTGCACACACACACACACACACACACACTCGGAGCAGTGGGCAGCCTTTTTTGTAAGAGTAAGAGTAAGATAGTCCTTTATTTGTCCCGCAGTGGGGAAATTGCTGCGGCGCCCGGGGAGCAGTTGGAGGTTCGGTGCCTTGCTGAAGGGTCTGACCTCAGTGGTGGTATTGAGGGTGGGAGAGAGCGCTGGTCATTCACTCCCCCACCTACAATCCCTGCTGGACCCGAGACTCGAACCCACACCTTCGGGTTACAAGTCAGAGACTCTAACCATTAGGCCATAACCCTACAGACTTTATCCACTGCACACTCCCCGTTCCCCTCTCCCAATCTCTTATCTCGTATATCTTGCAGTAGGAATGGTTCTGTGCATCACAGACACACTGTCCGCACTTACGCTTTGCCTCTGTTTGTAAAAAATTATTAGATTTAATTCCGATTTGATTATTTTCTATAAAACAAGGTCTTGGTGGCCGGAGCGTTTTTAAACTAGCCCAATCTGGCGACCCTGTCATTACCTGTCCTGTCCTCTGCTCCTCCCCGAGCACGGGGCAGCGTGAGTCCTGCCCTAGTGGACCTCTATTAGTGCTAGTAGGTGCAATAATAACTCTTTGCAGTGAGAACGCTGCACCACGATTACACAATGTTGACACAATGTTTTTTAAATTGCTGTTCACTCGAAAGAGGTGATTAATATTTAACCGGAATGTAAAATGTATGGAGTTGTGAATGAGGACTTTATGAAGCTGAATATTTGTTGAACAGCTGATATAAATAGTGGAGCTCTGCACAACCTGCCCAATGCCGTGTGACATTAACATCATCACCTTTATCAGAGTATATATTTAGAAAGGCACGCTGTCCCTCACGCATTTATATCAGCAACACCTCCACACTGACACGTCCACTCTAAACTGTACAGTGGCCCAGAGACCAGTTTATTCAGAGGATGACCATTTATATATGTATATATACACTGTCCACTTTATTAGGAACACCTGCACACCAGTCAGTCATGTAGCTGCACAATGCGGATCAGGCAGATCCAGGTCAGATGTCTGAGGCTGGACAGTTGGAGTGAGTTGCACTTTTTGACTCTAAAGTACACAGTTATAGAAGGGAATGATTTATAATCGCACTATCCGTGTCACCCAGATGAGGATGGTTCCCTTCTGAGTCTGGTTCCTCTCAAGGTTTCTTCCTCATATCATCTCAGGGAGATTTTCCTCACCACCATCACCTCTGACTCGCTCATTAGGGATAAATTTATAAATTTAATATTTATATGCTGAATGTATTTATTTCTGTAAAGCTGCTGTGTGACAATGTCCATTGTTAAAAGTGCTATACAAATAAGACTGAACTGTATTGAATCATTCTGAGATGCTTTTCTGCTCACCACGGTTGTACAGAGTGGTTATCTGAGTTACTGTAGCCTTCCTGTCAGCTCTGTCTTCTCCTCTGACCTCTCTCAGCATCAAGGCCTTTTCCACCTGCAGAGCTGCTGCTCACTGGATGTTTGTTGTTTTCTGACCCATTCTGTGTAAACTCTGTGTAAGACTGTTGTGTGTGAAAATCCCAGAACATTAGCAGTTTCTGAAGCACTCAATCTGGCACCAACAGCCATGCCCCGTCAAAGTCACTGAGCTTTTCCCTCATTCTGGTGTTTGATGTGAACATTAACTGAAGCTCTGCACCTGAATCTTATACACAGTGCTGCTGACACATGATTTTATACACAGCGCTGCTGACACATGATTAGCTGATTGGATAATTACATTAATGAGTGGGGCTACAGGTGTTCCTAATAAATGTATATAATGTATAATGTGTGTGGGTGTGTTTCTTTCCACAGCGGAGAAAGTGAGCTCTCTGGGAAAAGACTGGCACAAATTCTGTCTAAAGTGTGAACGCTGCAATAAAACACTGAATCCTGGAGGACACGCTGAGGTAAAGAGAGAGAGACAGCATGTGAGAGAGAGAGAGAGAGAGAGAGAAGAGAGAGAGAAGAGAGAGAGAGACAGCATGTGAGAGAGGGAGAGAGAGAGAGAGAGAGAGACTGCTTTACTATATTTGTAAAAAAAAAAAGTGTCACTGGACTGTGTGAGAGCAGTGAAACACACACACACACACACACACACACACACACACACACACACACCAACCAGAGGCAAATCTCAACAGGTGAGAGTGATTAATTACCATGGCAACAAGAAGAAAGTGGGTACAGTGAGTGTAGAGGGGAAAACAGGATGTAAATATAGGAAGTAAAATCAAAAAGTAAAATAAAAACAAAACAGAAAAGAAACAGATTTTCATTAATAATATTAATAATGTTTGTGTTTTATTTCTGCAGCATGATGGGAAACCGTACTGCCATAAACCCTGCTACGCTACACTGTACGGACCCAAAGGTGTGTGTGTGTGTGTGTGTGTGTGTATCTCAGCACGTCATTAACACTGCAGACCCATATAGCTTCATACTCATATCACTTTAAAATTATTTTTATTTAATTCCTCTTTCACCACAGCAATTTACCTTTGATTACATTTTTTTATTTAATAAAGAACGACGTGTTGTGCTGTGATTTCCAGCTGCACTACTGTCAGAGCTGCTGTTCTGGAAAATTAATCAACACATTCTGACCAATCACAGTCCAGATTTCAGCAGCGCCGTGGTGTGAACAAGTTAAACCCTGTTTCAGCTCTGAGTGCAGTGTGTGAGTTTAGTGAACACACTCAGTGTGCTGCGATGACTTTATTCCGCGCGCGTGTGTGTGTGTGTGTGTGTGTGTGTGTGTGCAGGTGTGAATATCGGTGGTGCTGGATCGTACGTGTATGAAACACCAGTGACTGAGGCGCAGACCTCCACCACCACCACACCACCCAGAGCTGCGGAGAGGAAAACTACAGCACCACCTAGAGGACCAGTGAAGGGTGAGAACCTGAGAGAACCTCAGAGAACCTGAGAGAACCTCAAAGAAATAAAATGATTGAGGATTAACGTGATTATTCTCATTTCTTTCCATCCAGCTGCCAGTTTCTCATCGTTCTCTGGAGAGCCGAATATCTGTCCCCGCTGCAACAAAACCGTCTACTTCGGTAAGGAGTACAGAGAGACTGAGATTTTATTACCATTTTATCACGTGGCTAAAAGTTAAACACAAATAAATACTACTGTGTACATTATACTTTTTCTGAATGAAAATAGTCCCACGGTGAAATGATAGCTGATGTATTAGCATTAAAATTATAACTATATTACATAACACACTATATGACATAGTAATATAAATAATTTGTATATTATTTTGTCAGCATACAGAATAAAATCTGAGATATTGTAATAGATAATTTTAATAAGTCACGTAAGTATTTCTCACATTCTCTCAGCACCTAAATACTTTTCCTTTACATACAGAACAGCAGAGGGCGCTACTGAGTGACACTCACTTAATATTAAATATAACTTATAAAATCTACCATGTCAGAATCTGAGCCTCCAGACTGGCGAAGACCACACCCACAGGATATGACATCATTAAACTGCTCTAATAGTAGACTAATCGAGGATGATGTAGTTCCTGATGTGTAAACAGTCAGCTGATGGCGTATCATAACGTACGTGAGTGTGTGTGTGTGTGTGTGTGTGTGTGTGTGTGTGTGTGTTAGCGGAGAAGGTGATGTCCCTGGGGAAGGACTGGCACAGGCCGTGTCTGCGCTGCGAGAGGTGCAGTAAGACGCTCGCTCCGGGAGGTCACGCTGAGGTCAGGACTCAGTTTATAATTGCCACATGGTCACATGACCACATGATGTCATCACCATAATGCCATAACTCATCAATCAACACTGTTGTGTTTCAGCATGATGGCAAGCCGTACTGCCATAAACCCTGCTACGCTGTCCTGTTCGGACCTAAAGGTACACACACACACACACACACACACACACACACACACACACACACAGATCCCAGATGTTCCCTAGTTTATAGTGTAACTAGTTCCCAGATGTTCCCTAGTTTATAGTGTAACTAGTTCCCAGATGTTCCTTAGTTCCCAGATGTTCCCTATTTCAGGTGTTCTGCTGGTTGTGTCTCAGTGTAAAGGTGTGTTATTACTTGTGTGTATTAGTGTTTGATGAAGTGAACAGCAGATGGAGGACGTAACGTTCTGGACTTTACTGCGTTTAACACGTTTACCCCAATTTCCCTCTCTGTGTCACAACACAAACACACAAACACATGCTAATGCAGAAGTATAAACCAGGATTTACTCTGTGTGTGTGTGTGTGTGTGTGTGTGTGTGTGTGTGTGTGTTTAGGTGTGAACACTGGAGGGATGGGCAGCTACATCTATGAAGAGCCAACCACTGAGCCTCAGCCATGAATCCACACACACACACACACACACACACACACGCACATTTTTTACTTTTATATATGATGTAGTGTTCGTGTGAATTCAACACTGATGTCACTATTACAGTATTATTATTATTATTATAATTATTATTATTATAATACAGTGTTATTGTCTGTGTTAATTATTTAATGTGAGTTTATTTATAAACACTTGCACTGTATTCAATTTACATTTCGTGATGTTTCCTTTCCTGTGTGTGTGTGTGTGTGTGTGTGTGTATGAGAGAGAGCAGGGCAGGCTATCAGACTGCGTGTGTGTGTGTGTGTGTGTGTGTGTGTGTGTGAGTGTGAGTGTGAGTGACTGTATGTATGTATATACACATATGAGTACGTATCATAATGAAGTGGAAAGTGAAGCCACAGTTCCCATGTTAGTGAATGGAGAAGGAGATCATCTTCCACTGTAAGTTACATCTGCACACATGATTTTGGGGATTAGTGTTCTGTCGCTTTTCCAGGTTCAGTGAACCCTGATATCTCCTCCAGTATTCTTCCTGATGATAAATGTGTTTTATAGGAGTTATGTGGTGATGAATAAAAGGGCGTGGTTAATGAGGTGATTGACAGTTTTGGACATGACGGTCGAGTCTCATGCACGTGTACACACTCCAACACACTCCTGTAGTAAAGCCGTGTCCTGTGCTGCTGCTCCAGCAGACCCTCAGGGGGAATTCTCTGCACTAACCCCGGTGTGATGCTCACTTTGATGTCTAAGCTGTAGCTCGCTGAAGTGACGCCACAAGCCAAGGCAGCTAACACCAGCTACATTTCATAACAAGCTATTGCATGACCTTAGCTAATACTGGAGGTATCTCAGTAAGGTTAGCCAGTCTCTTCTGCACTCTCAGGAGAAGTGGAGGATATAAGAGCACTTCTTCAGATGGGTAGAGCTAGAGGAAAATCCCTCTAAAATCTTTTCCAGAAAACAGTAAAATCAATCTATGTAGAAATTTATACGACTACAGTTTAGCGTTTTACATATTAATTAATGACGCTGTACTCATCACTGTGAGTTAGGCGATGTGATGTAAGCAATGACAGATTTACCAGCATGTCTGTAGTGCGCCACTGATCAGACACTGGAATGCTGAAGGCACTGAAGATACACCATACGGCATAACGCAGTACTCGAGGTGGCCAGAGGTGGTGCTAAAGGCCGTCTTCCACTCGTCAGCTTAACGGATCCGCACAAGGTTATGAGTAAAGCGGAGGTCGGGTTTCGTGAATATTTGGGCTGTAGGAAGCTGTTCCAGGGCTTCCACAACTCTCTGTAATCGATAGATGGTTGGAGTTCACCCTCTTTCTTCTGTACGAAAAAACAGGCAGCAGAGGCAGGAGAGGTGGAGGAGGATGTACGCTTGTTGAAGTGCCTCCTCGATGTACTCCTCCGTAGCGTTCTGCTCAGCCATGGAGAGTGGATAGATGCGGTTGTGAGGAGGTGTGGTCCCTGCCATGAGCTCAGTGGCAGTGTCATGAGGTAGCAGGCCTCAGGCTTTGTTCTTACTGAACACTTCTTTGAACTTTAGGTATTCAGGTTGGATGGACATTGGTGCGCTGGCTAGGAGACATGGACCACGAAGACAATGAGCACAGCAGTGTGAAGACCAACAGGTGATTTTCTTGCCTATCCATGAAATCTGGGGATTGTGGAGGTGCATCCATGGAAATCCCAGAATTATCAGGTGTTTCATGGTTACTGTGATGAGACACGTGTCCTTGGTGTCGGGTGTTGAGGGCAGTGTGACGGTTCCATCTCCTATGGGTCCACCATCCAGGTCCTGAATATAGAGGGGATGCTAGAGGGGTTGAGTGGGGAGATGAAGCTCTTCTGTGAGGGCTTGGTCAGTGAAATTTCCCACCGCTCCAGAGTCAATCAGCACTGAAAGCATAGTGCGGGAGCATGAGTGCTTTAGCGGGACTGACTCAGCGTTGAGGCGTGAGCCTGGGTGGTGGCTCACTCAGCTGGTGGGTGTGGTTCAGCTGAGGATGGAGAGGACACTGTGCTACATGGTGACACAGAGTAATAACACAGGTGCTCCTTTCTCTGGTGTTCACGCTCCTTTTCGCTCCTTCTTGGCCTACTTGCATGGATTCAGGGCTGTGAGGTTTTGGATTCCATGTTTCTGGTGATTGCGCAGGAGATTATCTGCACTGAGCCGGCTCTCCTGAATTCTCTCCTGAATACTCTCCTGAATTCTCACCTCAATACTCTCCTCAATTCTCTCCTCGATACTCTCCTCGATACTCTCCTCAATACTCTCCTCAATACTCTCCTCAATACTCTCCTCAATACTCTCCTCAATACTCTCCTCAATACTCTCCTCAATACTCTCCTCAATACTCTCCTCAATACTCTCCTCGATACTCTCCTGAATACTTGAATATGTGCTGTTGGTGCTCCCCAACCAGACAGCCTGGTCCTGCTCACCTGCTGCATCCATGTGACGGCGAAGTGCTGTGTCAGGTGGCAGAGATGGTTGCAGGTGAGGATTATTAATATCAAGACAAACAATCCAAAACATGAAGCAATGTTAAAAACAGGCAGAGGTTCAGGCAATCATAAACGAGGCAAAGACAAAACTCGTGAAACTAGAAAGTCAAAACCAGAATAGCTAGAACAGAGACAAAGGCTTGGTAAGTGAGGCAGTGATATGCTAGTGAGTGTGACTCATTTATATAGTGACAGGTGAGATAGGACACAGGTGTGCATGATCACAAGTCCAGCGACTGTGAACGTGACGACGGGCGTGCGAGTTGGGAAGTGTAGTCCGTGGCAGCCATGTTTGTAGGCTGCAGTGTTTTCTGGGAAATGGAGTCCAGCGCTGAATCTGGCACTGATGTGACACCATGAAATATTTAAAGCACCTGTAACTTCATCACAACAGCAAGTCTCACCATCACCCTTCAACACACCCGTCTTAAATATAATCCCTTAATCCAGCCACGTTTCCTTAAAGATGGACTTGTTTCTGTGTAGAATATATATGAACAGCTGCAGAGAGACAATGATGTTTAAACACAAGTTTCCAGGCTTCTAACGCTTGCGTGATCATTTAATGGGGATTTTGCTGCACTTGAAATCACACTTTTGTCTCTGGCAATGATCCATAAACCCATTATGTTTATTTGCACATTTCAGTGCTATTCATTTCAGTGTTTTTTTTTTTTTTTAATAAAGATTGTGTGACTAGAGCAGAAAAATAAAGGACAACTGAAATTTAAAAATGTTCCTGTTTATGTATTGAAATGACTACACAGTTTTAATAATAAAAAAATTAAGTATTTCAAAATAATGTTAATTAAATAAACTGAGACACGCCTCTGTTTTGTCAGACTCCGCCCCCTGTGTGTGTGTGTGTATCTCCCGTGCCACTGTGTGAGTAGCGCTTAAGACAGGTCTGAGGTCAGAATCCTGTAGAAGCTCGTTTCTTTCATTTTGGCAGCAGCGGGTTTTTAGATGTAGATTCCTAATGAGCAAGTCAGAGGTGAGGAAAAACTCCCTGAGACTGCAGGAGGAAGAAACCTCGAGAGGAACCAGACTCAAAGGGAACCCATCGTCTTCTGGGTGACAGTGCGATTATAAACCATTACTGTTCCACAGCTGTGTTCATTAAAGTCCAACAGGACCAGCGGTGGCTCTGATACCAAATAAAACAATCCTGCTGCTACCAAAAAATAAAGGAACGCTCTTCTATCAGGCCATCTGAGGCGACGCCAACGACACCAGCAGCAAACATCTGTTTCTCCATCACAGCTGCAGGAGTGAGGAGCATTCGCTGGTCCCTTAAAACACTCAAACACGCAACAGCAGCAAACATCTGCCACAGCATGACCACATGCTTCAGCAGTGGAGCACTGAGGCCTTGTGCTGATGACAGCGAAGCATTCTGGGAGCTTTGTGTGAAGTGGGCGGAGCAATAGGCCCTTTTCACAATGACGTCAGTTAACATCCGCCTTTCCACAAAGCAGTGTAAACTTCCGTTTTACTCTCGCACTGGAGACTTCTCGGGAAAATGCAGGAATGCTGAGCAACAACTCGAAATACAAAAGGTAAAGTTAAGAATAATAATGTTTACGTATTTGCAATCGGGTTCTTTTGGTAACATTATTGATCATTTCCAATTAACCGTTCTGTAACTGCTTTAGATGGCTGGGAAAGTAGGCTAGCTAGCAGCAACTTTAGCAACAGGAAAAATATGCATATGTTAAGCATTTATATATATATATATATATATATATATATATATATATATATATATATATATATATATATATATATAAACAGGATCAGAGCATCTCCGAAGCGGCAGTGGTTAATACCTACCAGAAGTGGTCCGAGGAGGACAACCGGTGAACCAGTGACAGGGTCATGGGCTCCCAAGCTTTGAACATGAAGCTCAGTCTTTACTGTCCTCAAACTACACTCTTCTGTTTTTAAAGATATGTACAAAGTTGTCTTTTGGAGTTTAGTGACACAAAATCATTGACATCAGACAGAGAAACACACCTGAACCACTGGAACTCTGTGGGAGACCACAAAGTCTCTGCACCTGCAGCACAACACAACCAGAAGAAAACGTAACTCTCTAATCATAATGTTAGAGAACTAACCATCTTTTCAGTTCCTGTCTGTGGGGAGTCTACTGCGTTTTTTCTTTCTTCTCTTTTGTTTGCCATTTGATTTGATTTTCTGAGCCTTCTTTCTTCACCATTTGTGCTTCCTCAGTTGATTTCATACTTTTGTTAACTTCCTGATTTTCTATTTCAAAGCTTTTACTTCCCTCGAATACCTTTTCCTAGTTTTTCCAATACCTTCTCCGATACCTCTGCTCCCGAGCGTCCAATTCAACCATTTCTCTCACTTTTTTGTCTTGAACCCTCTTCTTCCACCTTTGTCTTTCCTTCTCTAGAATCTCCCTTCTGCTTTCTGGGTCTCTGTTTAATTTCTCTCTTCTCTTTCTTTGATACTCCCTATTTCTCCTTCTTTGCTCCTCACTGACAGATTGTTTCTAGCCATGCTTGCCTATTGTACACATCAAATCAATAAATATCAGAAATCTTATTAAAAACCTAGAGAAGCTCACTTTGAAACTATGCAGCCCAGTGTGTGTGTGTGTGTGTGTGTGTGTGTGTGTGTGTGTGTGTGTATGTAGTAGATGTAAAGATGTTATGTATACAAGGTATGTAAATTAGGTCAAATATCCATGTCATTAAAATCATGAAACAACATTAGAATAATTCCCCAGATTCAGAATGATATTATATCACTATAGAAAGAGTTTTTGTGAGCATCTGTCAACTCCGCCAGCTTGCAAGTCAACTCCGTCACACATAAACCCTGATGGAGTTGACGTGTGACGGAGGTGACTAAACTGAATATGTTTCCATCTTATCCATGTGTTGTACAGTGGAGCCATTTTGTTTTTGTCCTCAGTTGCAGCTTCCTCAATAAACAAAACTAAAATGCTGAAATTTATCCCACAATGATTGACAGAAATGATCACAATGGGAAGAGACTTAAACACTGTCTGTTTAAAATATAAAAAATATCAAACTTACCAGACCATGTGTCCTACTGTTGCATCCCAATGAGCAGGAAGTGGGAAAGGGGTCCTCAGAGTTATAGCTGACCATGACATTGCCCGATTTATTCAGGATTATTAAAATATGAAGGAGTTTCACAGGCAGGTTTTTATGGAAAATATAATTTAAGATTTACTTGATGTATTGTTTGATATCTTGGTGCTAGGTGGTTAGCACAGACTTTTATCACACGCCCAGGGATGTTGTCTGGACCGCATGCTTTTCTGTTGTTCACTTTGTGTAGCACCTTCCTCACATCCAGTTCTGAAATGATATTTATATATCATTATATTACATATTTATATACATTTTCTATGACTGAAGCCGTTTTACCCTCAAATACTGCCATCTGCAAAACCTGTAAAAGTATTTCTTTTATAAATAAACAGCAATTAAACTAAGAAATTATTACAGGGGCATTAAATCGAGTCAGAACAAGTTAGTTATATCTATTTTAAACAGTTTTCCTAATTTAACTCAGAAATGAGGCTTGGTATGGACAGGTATGAGAAGACTGAGCGTACACTTCACAATGGGTAAGTGTACTGAAGAGCCTTAAATGCTGTGAGTGTGAGATTCATGTGACTGAGTTCAGGTGTGTGGAATTAGAAGCATGGTGAACGTGATCAGGTGAGGGTGTGTTGGGTGTTGTAGTCCCTGGCGGCCATGTTTGTAGGCCGCTCTGAGTTTGGGGAATTGGAGAGCATCGCTGATTCCAGCCTTGACGTGACAGTTTCTGCTTCAGAGTTGTGAAAGGTGCATTGTGGCCATGTGTCTCATTTCTATTTTTCAAGTAACACATTGCAGGGGTAGAGATGATGCAGTATCTTAAGATGAACTGCTTTCAGCTTATTCAGGAGTAAGAGTGTGTGTGTGTGTGTGTGTGTGTGTGTATGACCAGCTCCTATCCATAGACAGAGAAGGATTAAACATTGTCCATGTGGTAATTGCTTTAGGACAGAGAGGGGTAAACTACGGCCCCGGGGACTTTCATCATTACATCTGAGTTAGGATTTTGGTCTAAAATGACTAATATGATGCAGTACAAACAGAATGTGATAGATGGCGCTGTAGCCTGCAGTACAGTATATTAGGGTATATTCAGTCAGAATTAGAATGGGCTCAGTAATATCTAATTCACTGCAGCCAAGAGAGAGGGCCAGGCTCACTGTTCACATCAACACTGCCATAACCACGGCTGGGAAAGGCGAAGATGATGCTTTCTTCCTCTGTTTTCAATACACATGTTTTCATGCTGATGGATATGTAGTAATAGTTATCTAGCAATGCACTTGAGATGATCTGATAATTGTAAATATGGCTCACAATCGATATTAAATGAGAATTGTTCCTTAATATGCCAAATGTTTCACTCAGATTGTAATATTAGGATGTTTTTTTTTTCAGAACTGTTTATTACACATCTGGTGTCATATTTGTGTGTATATCCAGTGATATGCACGAGGGTAGAGATGCAGGAAACTGTGTGTTTGAGGTGTTATAGAAATGTATAATTGTAAAAAAGGGTAGAGCTGCATGTCCATGTATACCTACAGTACAGCAGTAAATGAGTGTCAATTTGGAATAAATTAAAAAGGCTTCATTTGTCCTGCATATAGCATGCGGCCCTTCACTTGGTTTTACATACAATAAAACATACAATATTTACATACAATTCTCATCACAGTTTACAATTTCAGTCAATTTCACACTGTAAGAAAAAAATGTATTTACAACAGGAATTGCTTACATCAGTTTCAGAGGTTTTCACTTCAAGTCAAGTGGCTTTATTGTCATTTCAGCCACATACAGCTAGTTAGTACACAGTGACATGAAACAACGTTCCTCCAGGACCACGGTGCTCCATAAACACCACAGAGCTACAAGAGACTACACATTACTACATAAAGTGAGGGACCAAAAGCTTCAGTACTGTTTACCAGACAGCAGCAGGGTGAAGAGTTTAGAAGAACTGCGTTGGCCGGGAATCGAACCCGGGTCAACTGCTTGGAAGGCAGCTATGCTAACCACTATACCACCAACGCACTTGTTCACCTTCCACATCTACCTAAAACTATTTACATAAACTTCTGCCTCAGGTTTTACAACTTGATAAGACATCCATGTAGATGATATGATAGAAATTATCCAGCTTCTGTGGCATTGAGCTGATCATCTCCTCATCCCTAAAGATTCCCTCAGCTGTGAAGTCAGTGTGGGGATCTGTAATGAAATCACACCACTGAAGTCCGCTGAAGGCCAGTTGGCCTTGAACCTGATGATAGTACTTGTGGCTCTTCTTAAGGCAGGCCTGGCCTTTACCTGGGATCAGGTGTTTAACTTGTGCACCATTTTCAACATGGCATCTCTTTACCTCAGCCCAAATGGAGGTATTTCTCTGGGGTTGAAGACTTTAGCATCAGGACTGGCTGCAAGGTGATGTGCGTCAGGGTGGATGATGATCCCACACTGTGTCACAGAGACATCACAAAAATCATTCATCTGAGAAAGCTGAAGGTGACGAGCCTCCTCATTGTTCCTCATGGACCTGTGACATCGCCCTCTCACTGTCACCTCATCCACAGCTACATTCGAAACTAGAAAGGGCGCAACATTAACCATGAATACGCTACTGACTTTTATCTTACAATCCAGAATCTGGAGCTAACAGCAGTAATATGGAAACGTGGTTGCAGCAAGAGTTTGCGGTCTGTACTACAGTAACCTAATCAAGAACAGGGCCTAAAGACTTTCTATTTGCAAAACAGAAAGCTAACAGATTGATAACATCAACTACCGTTATCCTAGCGCCGTCGCTAACGTAAGGGCTAGAAAAGACAAAAACACTGACCTTCAGAATCAGACAGGTACTGCTCAGTGAGAGTGTGTAGCCTTTACAGAGTCTGGAACGTGTCGTGAGGGAAAATGTGTCTGCGAGTCGTTGTACATCATCTAGCCGTATTTGTGGCAGACGTACAAGGGACTGGGTGAACTCCATGCTGGTGGCGCTAGCATTCCACTACGCTGGCGGAAGGAAACACACACCGCTTCGAGTCAGAACGCAAGTTTCCTGACGTCATGTGAAAAGGGCCTATTGTCTGAGACTGAGTAACACTATCACAACATTTACTCCATTCTTAAGAGATAAGACTAAAGAGATGATGGTTGACTTCAGGAGGAAGCCGTGTAGATCACTCACCACTGCACATCAACGCAACCACTGTGGAGTCAAAAGCTCCAGGTTTGTTGGTGCACATGACGGAGGACCTCTCTGCTATAACGTCAGGGAGAACAGGAACTACAGGATGGTCCACAACATTAAAGGTAACTATAAATGGATAAAAGTAAAATGAGGAATCCTCTAAAACAAAACAACTATTTTGTGTTTTGTCTCCTCAGGAACTGTGACTCAGGAGCGTTTCCCGTTGGGTTCCTTTACGTCTGACGTCATGAGCGTTACTGACGTTTCTCAACCAACCGTTTACATCACGAACCTTCTGAAACTTCTACCATCACACACACACACACACACACACACGCACACACACACACGGAGTCTGATCACACGACGCAGCTAATAAACACAACCCAGTGTCTTATTTCAACACAAGGCACTTCCTGGACGATGGAAGTTTCTAGAAACGCCATTTTAGACCAGATGTTCACATTGCCTCCTCTCATTAGTACATCAGGAGGCCATTTTATTTTTCTCCAGAGTCTCAAGACCAAAATATTTCCCTTCACACTATGATCACATTATACAGGTGATGATTTGTACGTTCTGTTCATTTTCTCCTTTTAGGAAACACTCCGGCTTTGTTTTAGCCGCTTTAAGAACGTGGATTTGGTCAAAAACTCCGTTAAATATATGTCCTGTCTTAACATATATAAAACTAAAATATATGTAAGAGTATCAGTGTTTACTATGAACATATCTGTACAAATATATTTAAATATACTGCAGATTATAGAGACATGTTCTGTAAAATGTTCCTTTGTAAATGGATCTGAAATCAATCTGTACTAATAAAACTGTAGGAGGAATAAAAGAGTTCATTATATCACAGAGTCTCAATCATTTTACAGCTGAATGTAATCAATAAAAGGAAGGAAGGAAGGAAAAGCCCAGACTTCCTGATGATGGCAGTGCAGGTTTTCTGAATATTACAGTACACTGTATAACAATAATAATGGAGTGAGAGCTCAGGACAGTTCCTCTCCTCACCAGCAGAGGCGCCTTCTCTCCTGTGTCTGTGTAGAAGTCTCACTTACACACACAAATACAACACAAACTGCACATTTACACCATTTGTATAAATCATCTGTGGAATTGGAGCACAATATTAGCTATATTTTATTCAAACTGCAGTTAGATTCAGTTGGATGTGATTTATTCTGGGTTTTAACAGTTTAAATCCATTTCATTCAACCAGCCAGTCCATTAAAGTGTAATATTCTATTAAAAAGTTTCTCCTCTAATTGAACCCAGCAGATAGGAAAGATGGAATGTGTTTACAGCCTGTGACTGTGTGAATGCGAGAGCTGTGAGGGGTTTCAGAAGCGATAGAGCATAAAAAATAACATTAAATGGCGCTGGAGATGTGAAATCCAGTGGAGATGCTAATGATGCTAAGCTGCTGTTGTTAAATCAGCTCAGTGTGAGAGACAAAATGGCGGACACGAACACATTCTGTTCTATTTACACAATATCACCACAGCACTGAAATCATATTTACGCGCTAATTATTTCATTTCGCTCCCGTTTTATTGAAGTTTATTGAAGTTTAAGATTAGAAAGCTAATATAAAGTTTGTTGTTAACAGCGTCCTTGCAGCAATAAACCGTCTCGCGCTTCAGCAGCACTGAGCTACACAGGACACAGTGGAGCTGCTACGTGATTGGCTGATGCTGCAACAGAGCAGTAACGTGATTGGTTCCCGCGCCAAATGATTGACACTGGGCCCGCCTCCGATATGGCCGAGTTAAAAAAGGAACGGATTTAGAACGTAAAGCTGTAAGAGATGGGGGACTGTGACGTCACAAGAGGAGGCTATGATGTCACAGGAGGAGAAGGGACAAAAACCCTGATTTCAGGTGTTTAGTTCAGTTACTGTATTTTACAGATCACACGCCAGGTGAGCTCCTCTAACCCTTACTACTACTATTATTATTATTATTATTATTATTATTATTGTTGTTATTATTATTATTGTTGTTGTTGTTGTTGATGATGATGGATGAATAATTATGGAGGTGATTAAAAAGCCAGACTTGTTGGTGTGAAAGGTGTGAAAGATGAGCTGAGATGAATCCAGGCCTGAGTTTAAACATGGCGTGTAACGAAGCCGCTCCTGAACACTGACTTTATTCTGATCCCTTTGCTGTAGGACTGAGGATTACACTTTACACTTTCACTGATGTGTGCGGCTCGCACATGCTTTAGTTCACTGCGTTAAAAAGAGTCACTGATGAATCGCTTCTGAACACAAATCCGCCCGCTGTTCAGCTTTTACTGCGCACTTCCTTATTCTGGCTTTTCCACTTTCTTACAGCTGAAGAGTTTTTACACAATCTGCTTTAATTAACGACCTGTTTGTGTTTTTATAGAGAAAGCAATCCGAGAGAAACTACTGGATTCATACCCACGTGATTCAAAGGTGAGTCGAGTTCATGTGAATCAGTGAATCAGTTTGAACATGAACAGGATGATGTCAGTGATTCATTTGATTCTGGGGCTGAAACAGGAAGGGTGCTAATATTTATGCTCGCTGTTGTAGTTATTAAAAACTCTGCTAGGATTGAATTTGAACTTTGATGATCAAAATGCTAAAGTTAGTGAAGCTGCTGTGAACTCCATGTGCTCTCTACAGATGAGTGAGAAGAAGAGAAGTAGCCAGAGAGGAACAGCTGGAACAGCTGGAACAGCTGGAGCGTGCACTCAGGACTCCACATCTGACCAGAGACTGAAGTGTTTCAGGGACATTATGGACGTCGTTCTTCATCTGAGCGATGAGTATGTTCATATTTACTGATTTCTGACTCTCAGTAACATTTTATTCATTTACACTGGAATAAATGCTGATTTCCTCTGTGTGTGTGTGTGTGTGTGTGTGTGTGTGTTTAAAGGGAATGGAAGGCTGTGACCAGGGACATGAAGAAGAAGGTAAGAGTGTTAGAATAACGAATAATGAACCAGTTTCATTTAGTGGAACACGCTGGAATGTCACTGATCATATTTCATATTCAAGAAGCTGATTTTCTTTGTTTTATTTCAAAAGGTCACAAAGTTGGAGTTTGCGGTTCTGTGCACGAAGATCGCGACGTCAGCGGCGTCTTCTGCCATCAGGCGTTTACTGACGCCTCTCATCGAAAGCTTCGGGATCGATTTGATTCTCCAGGCGAAAGACAACCTGAAGAAAAGGGCGGAGTCTAAATGGAGGAAGTGGTCTGACTCAGACGCCTCAGCTCAAAGGTAAACTTTACCCACCTGATGCTCAGATTTCACTCTTAATATTCACCATGATGAACTTTACTGCACTGTTTAATCCACACCGTCTGACCAATCAGAATCCAGGATTCAGCAGCGCTGTGCTGGAATGACTTATAGTGCTATCAGATGGGTTTCTGTGGTTTCTGATCAATTGGCTGTGGAACGGAACGATGGCAGAACAAACGATATTCAGAAAGAGAAAGAAATTCAACGCAGATTGTCGTTTTTCACTCGCATTTATTTATTTAAATTCACGTGAGCGCTGACGTAAAAATAATATGAATTCCCGTTAATGTTCTCTCTTTCCTGTGTGTGTGTATAAAGATCGCCTACGGAGACGTCTGATTTCATCTGTCAGCTCGTTCAGAGAATCGCCACTCAGACCAAAGCTGCGATGCTGGAGGCGATCCGGAGAGTGGCATCAGGACGAAGGGCGATCTGCTCGGCGAGTGCTTCATCACCTGCAGAAGATCAGATCTCACAGCCAGATGATCTCAGCATGGCATGCACTAATGAGATCTGTGAGAAGATCTTGGCCCTGTATCACTCTGATGACTTCGACAGACCTGGAGGAGAGAAAACTTCAGGAACGAAGCTAAAGTCCCACCAGGAGGTCCATGGAATAATGAAGGGCTTGGAAGAAGTTGTCTCCATCAGCAAGTCCTCTTTCGAATTAATGCTAAAATCCTTGAGCCCTGATTCGGTCCCTGTGACGACTAAAGTGATGGCTCCTGATTGTGCTTCATCAGCTCCTAATGCAGAGAGGCTTTTCAGTGATCAGTTTCTGAGCAAAGCCACACAAGAGGTCAGAAAAGTTCTTCTGAAAACAGAGGAAACAATCGCTGCCTCAATGTCGTCCCAAACCTCAGTCCCTGTCCGCAGTGAGACAGACACGAATTCCCTGATGGAGGAGGTCGAGAGCACAGCCTCAGAAATTCTGTGGGAATTATTATTTATACTTATACAGTCACTGAGTAAAAGTTCATCAGGCGTCAGCAGCAACGACGCTGACCAGCCTGGTCCAGAAGATGAGCAAAAGAACTTCCTCTCTGGTGCTCAAAAGATCCACGAGAACATCTTCGAGCAGGTGTTTATGTTCGTCTCTGGGCGGAAGCGAGCAATTTCTGAAAAGAACAAGTTGTTCTTGGACATCTGTCCTAAAACTGCTGCTGAGGTCGAGGTCAGGACGGAGAACGTCCAGGAGCCTCGTGCTGCTGCTGAACGTTTCCTCGATAAAGCCATTCTGGTTGCGAGTGAGATCCTAGAGAAGTGGTTATCTTCTCACATTTCCACAGGGTCATTCAGTGGGAAAGACTCGGGTTCCAGCACAGAGTCGTCACCGACGGCGTCAGTAGATCTGGATCGAGTCACTGCTGAAAGCGTAAACACGGTGATCAGTGGAATTGCTCTGGAGAACGGAATAACTGACGTGGAAAACGGATCGGAAGCTCGGGTAGGTGAAGCTCAGGTGAGTGATGCTGATGCTCGCTCAGCTCCCTGCTCAAAGAACTTCTCAGACGTTTTCACGAAGCTCCGAAGTCTGATTGGACTTGGAGATAAAAAGAGACAGTCATGCTCGTGCCTGAAGAACGCAGCAGCAGCAGCAGAAGTGACTGATGCTCAGAGCCTCGTGTCCGTCAGCGAAGCTCCAAACCTGCAGGCTGTTATTGACAGCTGCACTGAGGAGCTCATCGAGAAGAACGCAGATTTATTTCTGCGTGACGAGCGTCACGAGCTGCTGGCCAAGTCCAGCTCTCCTAAAGCTCCTCGGCTCAGACGGTTTGCGTTCCTGCGGCCGCGTAAATCCGATCAGCAGATTGTTTCTGAGGTAAAAAAGACCTGTGAGGTGAGCAGTTCTGTCCCTCTGAGGTCTAAGGAGCTCCTCAATAAAGCCACTCAGGTGGTGAGTGAGATGCTGCTCAGAAGGTTGTCAACAGCAGACTCCTCAAGGTGCTCATTAGAAGACGTGCAGAATGCCGTCAGTACCGCAGATTCGCTCGTCAGGGTTTTACACGAATGTGACGAGTCTGTGAAAGAGGAGACTAAGAGCTCTGATGCTCTCGATGCCTTGTCCTGCTTCTTTGACGTCAGAGAAGCAGAATCTGCCAAAAAACCAAGGAACATCTTGAGAAAAGTGCGAAGTCTCCTTCAGGCGTTTTTCTCCAAGGCATCTGAAGCTCTGAGCTTTCCCACACACGAGGAGAGGGTGGAGGAGAAGGTGGACCTGGACCTGTGCACCAACAGGGTCATTACTGAAGTCATTGATTTGTTAAGGAGTGAGCTGACAGCTCCACCTGCGGTGAAGAACGATGACGCCTATTTCCACACCAAATCCACCAGGCGTGTGAGTGACATCATCTTCCGAATAGTGGAATCCTGTCCTCTGCTGCCCTCACAATTCCCAAAGGAACGCCACACGGAAGCGCCTCTCAGGAAAGTGGCGTCCGCTTTAAATCTGCAGATCGATTCTACAGCTTCTGAGATTTCCCGAACTGTTAGCTCCACTGTGCTGCAGTTTATAGACGCAGACAGGAAGTCGAGGACTTCAGTCCAGAGGAGTTCATTCGCTCCTCTGCACCTTTTCACTGTGGTGCGCAACCAGCTGAAGAATTTCTTCACTTCCTTCTCTAAACGTGTTGCTGATGATGAAAGGACAGACGCGTCAGCACAGTCAGAGAGGGATGAGGATCGTGTCACTCCCATCTACATCAGCGAGGATGGCACGGTCCATGAGCTCACAGAGCTGGAGGATCTTTCTCTGGAGGAGATGATACATCAACGATCACGTGCTATAACGGACATGATCGCAAAACTCCTCCTGAGGAACGTGGATAGGGCAGGAGATGTTGGCCAGTGTTCATCAGATTCTGTTCTGGGGAGAGGGAACATCACGTTACACTCCATCACGTTACCTTCTGAGTGCGTTTACACGTTTGCAGAGGAGTCCATCAAGGCTTTACTGCAGAATGTGCTGAACGCCGGGCCAAGCGCAGGAGACGAAGCTCAGGAAAGCAGCTTGGTGGACAAATCAACCGGTTGTCCTTCTGCTACAGCGCTCGCACGTGAAATCGAGGACGCTGGGACTTCCTCTGTGTGTCGTATTAACGGTTTGCATCCTAAGTCTCCTCAGCTATCAGCAGCTTCCTCCAGCTCGTCTCCTCGTGCTGACGTGGAGGAGACTCGGGAACATCTGAGCCTCACCGATCAGCAGAATCGAAGTGGAAGCGATGGACGCTCCTCACATCCAGCAGCTGAGGATCAGGAGAAGAAAAAGAGGCTTGGACTCCTCACAAGGAACGGGCGCGTGATCAGACGTGGCGTTAAGGTACGCAGGACTTTTCCCCCTAAATGTTCTCCTGTGGTTTTGAGTTCACAGTTTTGTGTGGATTTTATTTGTAGTTATTGATAATTGAAGGGTTTATTTAACATCAGTCGCTCGATTTACAGCATTAATCACGTTCTTTAAGGTGATTAGTCGTCTCAGACGTCCGTTTCTGCTTCCTGATTTATCTTTTTATCTTCACTAATCTCAGTGTCCCAAGAAGTGGAAGAAGAATCAGAGCAGAGTTCCTCTGACAGGCGATGACCAGCCGACCCCTTCCACCTCCGCAGATCTTCACAGCTGTAAGTCTTTAAAACGAAATGAAGCTGCGATTTTTGACCACGTTTACGCCGCGTGTCTTTTTAGTGTCTAACGCGTGTTTTTGTCCTTCATTATCACTCTGTATTCTGTACTTTAAATAAGAATAAATGATAATAATGATCCTGTTTATTTATGACGTGAGCTGATGATTTTTACAGAGCGTGATGTTCATGTTTAAGAGTTTGAGTTTTTATCGGTTCCTGCACCGTGTGTCCTGATAATGAGCTGAAAGAGCGGTTTTTGTCGTTTTGCTGTAATTCTGCTTCTTCTCCTGTTTCCAGCTTCACACAGAGAATCGAAGGCCTCGGGGTCGGTCTTCAAGAACGCTCGCAGAAGGCTGGGCAGGATCTTCTCCAACATCTCCAAGACCTTCACCAGCTGCTCCAACCCTGAAACCGCTCCGTAAACTCGTCAGCGTCGGCCTGAGCCCGGTGACCGTTAACCGAGTTACCGTGGTAACAGGCACCAGCGACGGAAAACAAACAAACAAAAACAAACAAAAAACAAACAAACCAAAACAAACAAAAACAAACAAACAAACAAAAACAAACAAACATAATGCAAAAAGAAAAAAACTCCAACAAAAAAACCCCAAAACAAACAAAACAAACAAACAAACAAAAATAACCCAAAAAGAAAAAACTCCAAAACCCCTCCTCCCCCCAAACAATCAACTAAAAACAAATAAATAAAATGTTGGATTACGCTAATAAAATGTGTCTTTCTGTATTTTTATAACTTTTATCTTTCCATTTTATTCTACACATTTTGAAATCGCTTTCTACAGATATGAATGACTTTATTAGTGCGTTTTGCGTTGTGTTTATTTGTGAATATTTATGAAGTGTGTGTGCAGTATTTAGTGAATTTTACGCTTGTGTGTGTGAAAGGTATTGATACGGTTTTAGCTTCATATAAACCACTTGGACTTTTATTTACTGCGTGTTAAACAAACGCACAGAATAAATGCACCATAGACAGAACTTCTCGTCTTCTCAGGAGGATTTGTGTGTGTGGGTTTTTTGTCTTTGTGTATTTTATATATACACAGGGCCTCATTTATCCATCTTTTCATTCCTGACACAGCTCATTTACATATAGCGACGCCCACAAAACTCCATAAAAGGTAAAGTGCACAGACAGCTGGGAGCACGAAATAAGCGATCAGGGTAAAGGCTGAAAAACAGAAGTGGAAGATATTACGCTGATTTCTTTATCATAACTGAACGATTGGTTTTTCATTTCTACTCGCTGTTCAGTGTGAGAGTTTTATCACAGAGGAGAAGTGTTTATTAAAGACACCGGTCTGAGAAACTCACACAGTCGATCAGTTTCCACTGAGATTTTTTCCTCCGTTTCTGTGGCCAGCTGTTCTAAGCTTTAGAACGGACTGCACTGATATTACGCTGATATTAGCTGAAGTGCAGCTTAAAACGCCGCATCAGCTAACTCAGAGCTGTAGCTACAGCTTCATCATTGATGGGAAAAGTGCTGAACTGTAGTGGGATCATTGTGGCAGGTATATTAATGTTACCGTTGTCATGACTGACTGAGCTACTTTCTGTTAGATAACTCGATCCGTCCTTTTAATCAGAGGAATGTAAGTGTAGTCATGTAAGGGAGGCTGAGACGGATGCACTTGCAGGTAATACGGCTTTAATGACAGACAGGTGAACAAAATACAATAACAGTAGAGTATATAATAAATAACAGTAGAGTATATAATAAATAACAGTAGATTATATAATATAATAACAGTAGAGTATATAATATAATAACAGTAGAGTATATAATAAATAACAGTAGAGTATATAATATAATAACAGTAGAGTATATAATATAATAACAGTAGAGTATATAATAACAGTAGATTATATAATATAATAACAGTAGAGTATATAATAAATAACAGTAGAGTATATAATATAATAACAGTAGATTATATAATATAATAACAGTAGAGTATATAATAAATAACAGTAGAGTATATAATATAATAACAGTAGAGTATATAATAAATAACAGTAGATTATATAATATAATAACAGTAGAGTATATAATATAATAACAGTAGAGTATATAATAAATAACAGTAGAGTATATAATATAATAACAGTAGAGTATATAATATAATAACAGTAGAGTATATAATAACAGTAGATTATATAATATAATAACAGTAGAGTATATAATAAAATAACAGTAGAGTATATAATATAATAACAGTAGAGAATATAATATAATAACAGTAGAGAATATAATTAACAGTAAAGTATATAATATAATAACAGTAGAGTATATAATATAATAACAGTAGAGTATATAATATAATAACAGTAGATTATATAATATAATAACAGTAGAGTATATAATATAATAACAGTAGAGTATATAATAAATAACAGTAGATTATATAATATAATAACAGTAGAGTATATAATAAATAACAGTAGAGTATATAATAAAATAACAGTAGAGTATATAATATAATAACAGTAGATTATATAATATAATAACAGTAGAGTATATAATATAATAACAGTAGAGAATATAATATAATAACAGTAGAGAATATAATAAATAACAGTAGAGTATATAATAAATAACAGTAGAGTATATAATAAAATAACAGTAGAGTATATAATATAATAACAGTAGAGTATATAATATAATAACAGTAGAGTATATAATAAATAACAGTAGAGTATATAATATAATAACAGTAGAGTATATAATAAAATAACAGTAGAGTATATAATATAATAACAGTAGAGTATATAATATAATAACAGTAGAGTATATAATAAATAACAGTAGAGTATATAATATAATAACAGTAGAGTATATAATAAAATAACAGTAGAGTATATAATATAATAACAGTAGAGTATATAATATAATAACAGTAGAGAATATAATATAATAACAGTAGAGAATATAATAAATAACAGTAAAGTATATAATATAATAACAGTAGAGAATATAATAAAATAACAGTAGATTATATAATATAATAACAGTAGATTATATAATAAATAACAGTAGAGTATATAATATAATAACAGTAGATTATATAATATAATAACAGTAGAGTATATAATATAATAACAGTAGATTATATAATATAATAACAGTAGAGTATATAATATAATAACAGTAGAGAATATAATATAATAACAGTAGAGTATATAATAAATAACAGTAGAGTATATAATAAAATAACAGTAGAGTATATAATATAATAACAGTAGATTATATAATATAATAACAGTAGAGTATATAATATAATAACAGTAGAGAATATAATATAATAACAGTAGAGAATATAATAAATAACAGTAGAGTATATAATAAATAACAGTAGAGTATATAATAAATAACAGTAGATTATATAATATAATAACAGTAGAGTATATAATATAATAACAGTAGAGTATATAATAAATAACAGTAGAGTATATAATATAATAACAGTAGAGTATATAATATAATAACAGTAGAGTATATAATAACAGTAGATTATATAATATAATAACAGTAGAGTATATAATAAATAACAGTAGAGTATATAATATAATAACAGTAGATTATATAATATAATAACAGTAGAGTATATAATAAATAACAGTAGAGTATATAATATAATAACAGTAGAGTATATAATAAATAACAGTAGATTATATAATATAATAACAGTAGAGTATATAATATAATAACAGTAGAGTATATAATAAATAACAGTAGAGTATATAATATAATAACAGTAGAGTATATAATATAATAACAGTAGAGTATATAATAACAGTAGATTATATAATATAATAACAGTAGAGTATATAATAAAATAACAGTAGAGTATATAATATAATAACAGTAGAGAATATAATATAATAACAGTAGAGAATATAATTAACAGTAAAGTATATAATATAATAACAGTAGAGTATATAATATAATAACAGTAGAGTATATAATATAATAACAGTAGATTATATAATATAATAACAGTAGAGTATATAATAAATAACAGTAGATTATATAATATAATAACAGTAGAGTATATAATAAATAACAGTAGAGTATATAATAAAATAACAGTAGAGTATATAATATAATAACAGTAGATTATATAATATAATAACAGTAGAGTATATAATATAATAACAGTAGAGAATATAATATAATAACAGTAGAGAATATAATAAATAACAGTAGAGTATATAATAAATAACAGTAGAGTATATAATAAAATAACAGTAGAGTATATAATATAATAACAGTAGAGTATATAATATAATAACAGTAGAGTATATAATAAATAACAGTAGAGTATATAATATAATAACAGTAGAGTATATAATAAAATAACAGTAGAGTATATAATATAATAACAGTAGAGTATATAATATAATAACAGTAGAGTATATAATAAATAACAGTAGAGTATATAATATAATAACAGTAGAGTATATAATAAAATAACAGTAGAGTATATAATATAATAACAGTAGAGTATATAATATAATAACAGTAGAGAATATAATATAATAACAGTAGAGAATATAATAAATAACAGTAAAGTATATAATATAATAACAGTAGAGAATATAATAAAATAACAGTAGATTATATAATATAATAACAGTAGATTATATAATAAATAACAGTAGAGTATATAATATAATAACAGTAGATTATATAATATAATAACAGTAGAGTATATAATATAATAACAGTAGAGTATATAATATAATAACAGTAGAGTATATAATAAATAACAGTAGATTATATAATATAATAACAGTAGAGTATATAATAAATAACAGTAGAGTATATAATATAATAACAGTAGAGTATATAATAAATAACAGTAGAGTATATAATATAAGAACAGTAGAGTATATAATAAATAACAGTAGAGTATATAATATAATAACAGTAGAGAATATAATATAATAACAGTAGAGTATATAATATAATAACAGTAGAGTATATAATATAATAACAGTAGAGTATATAATATAATAACAGTAGAGTATATAATATAATAACAGTAGAGTATATAATATAATAACAGTAGATTATATAATATAATAACAGTAGAGTATATAATATAATAACAGTAGATTATATAATATAATAACAGTAGAGTATATAATATAATAACAGTAGAGTATATAATATAATAACAGTAGAGTATATAATATAATAACAGTAGATTATATAATATAATAACAGTAGAGTATATAATATAATAACAGTAGAGAATATAATAAATAACAGTAGAGTATATAATAAAATAACAGTAGAGTATATAATATAATAACAGTAGATTATATAATATAATAACAGTAGAGTATATAATATAATAACAGTAGAGAATATAATATAATAACAGTAGAGAATATAATAAATAACAGTAGAGTATATAATAAAATAACAGTAGAGTATATAATAAATAACAGTAGAGTATATAATATAATAACAGTAGAGTATATAATAAAATAACAGTAGATTATATAATATAATAACAGTAGAGTATATAATAAAATAACAGTAGATTATATAATATAATAACAGTAGAGTATATAATATAATAACAGTAGAGTATATAATAAATAACAGTAGAGTATATAATATAATAACAGTAGAGTATATAATATAATAACAGTAGAGTATATAATAAAATAACAGTAGATTATATAATATAATAACAGTAGAGTATATAATAAAATAACAGTAGATTATATAATATAATAACAGTAGAGTATATAATATAATAACAGTAGAGTATATAATAAATAACAGTAGAGTATATAATATAATAACAGTAGAGTATATAATATAATAACAGTAGAGTATATAATATAATAACAGTAGAGTATATAATAAAATAACAGTAGAGTATATAATATAATAACAGTAGAGAATATAATATAATAACAGTAGAGTATATAATAAATAACAGTAGAGTATATAATAAAATAACAGTAGAGTATATAATATAATAACAGTAGATTATATAATATAATAACAGTAGATTATATAATATAATAACAGTAGAGAATATAATATAATAACAGTAGAGAATATAATAAATAACAGTAGAGTATATAATAAAATAACAGTAGAGTATATAATAAATAACAGTAGAGTATATAATATAATAACAGTAGAGTATATAATAAAATAACAGTAGATTATATAATATAATAACAGTAGAGTATATAATAAAATAACAGTAGATTATATAATATAATAACAGTAGAGTATATAATATAATAACAGTAGAGTATATAATAAATAACAGTAGAGTATATAATATAATAACAGTAGAGTATATAATAAAATAACAGTAGAGTATATAATATAATAACAGTAGAGTATATAATAAAATAACAGTAGATTATATAATATAATAACAATAGAGTATATAATATAATAACAGTAGATTATATAATATAATAACAGTAGAGTATATAATATAATAACAGTAGAGTATATAATAAATAACAGTAGAGAATATAATATAATAACAGTAGAGAATATAATAAATAACAGTAAAGTATATAATATAATAACAGTAGAGAATATAATAAATAACAGTAGATTATATAATATAATAACAATAGAGTATATAATATAATAACAGTAGATTATATAATATAATAACAGTAGAGTATATAATATAATAACAGTAGAGTATATAATATAATAACAGTAGAGTATATAATATAATAACAGTAGAGTATATAATATAATAACAGTAGAGTATATAATATAATAACAGTAGATTATATAATATAATAACAGTAGAGTATATAATAAATAACAGTAGAGTATATAATATAATAACAGTAGAGTATATAATAAAATAACAGTAGAGTATATAATATAATAACAGTAGATTATATAATATAATAACAGTAGAGATATAATATAATAACAGTAGAGAATATAATATAATAACAGTAGAGTATATAATATAATAACAGTAGAGTATATAATATAATAACAGTAGAGAATATAATAAATAACAGTAAAGTATATAATATAATAACAGTAGAGTATATAATATAATAACAGTAGAGAATATAATATAATAACAGTAGAGAATATAATATAATAACAGTAGAGTATATAATATAATAACAGTAGAGTATATAATATAATAACAGTAGAGTATATAATATAATAACAGTAGAGAATATAATATAATAACAGTAGAGTATATAATATAATAACAGTAGAGTATATAATAAAATAACAGTAGAGTATATAATATAATAACAGTAGATTATATAATATAATAACAGTAGAGAATATAATATAATAACAGTAGAGAATATAATATAATAACAGTAGAGAATATAATATAATAACAGTAGAGTATATAATAAAATAACAGTAGAGTATATAATATAATAACAGTAGAGAATATAATATAATAACAGTAGATTATATAATAAATAACAGTAGAGAATATAATAAATAACAGTAAAGTATATAATATAATAACAGTAGATTATATAATATAATAACAGTAGAGTATATAATATAATAACAGTAGAGTATATAATATAATAACAGTAGAGTATATAATATAATAACAGTAGAGTATATAATAAATAACAGTAGAGAATATAATAAATAACAGTAAAGTATATAATATAATAACAGTAGAGTATATAATAAAATAACAGTAAAGTATATAATATAATAACAGTAGAGAATATAATATAATAACAGTAGATTATATAATATAATAACAGTAGAGTATATAATATAATAACAGTAGAGTATATAATAAAATAACAGTAAAGTATATAATATAATAACAGTAGAGTATATAATATAATAACAGTAGAGAATATAATATAATAACAGTAGATTATATAATAAATAACAGTAGAGAATATAATAAATAACAGTAAAGTATATAATATAATAACAGTAGATTATATAATATAATAACAGTAGAGTATATAATATAATAACAGTAGAGTATATAATATAATAACAGTAGAGTATATAATAAATAACAGTAGATTATATAATATAATAACAGTAGAGTATATAATAAATAACAGTAGAGTATATAATATAATAACAGTAGAGTATATAATAAAATAACAGTAGAGTATATAATATAATAACAGTAGATTATATAATATAATAACAGTAGAGTATATAATATAATAACAGTAGAGAATATAATATAATAACAGTAGAGAATATAATAAATAACAGTAGAGTATATAATAAATAACAGTAGAGTATATAATAAAATAACAGTAGAGTATATAATATAATAACAGTAGAGTATATAATAAATAACAGTAGAGTATATAATATAATAACAGTAGATTATATAATATAATAACAGTAGAGTATATAATAAATAACAGTAGAGTATATAATATAATAACAGTAGATTATATAATATAATAACAGTAGAGAATATAATATAATAACAGTAGAGAATATAAGAAAATAACAGTAGAGTATATAATATAATAACAGTAGAGAATATAATATAATAACAGTAGAGTATATAATATAATAACAGTAGAGTATATAATATAATAACAGTAGAGTATATAATATAATAACAGTAGATTATATAATATAATAACAGTAGAGTATATAATATAATAACAGTAGAGTATATAATATAATAACAGTAGAGTATATAATAAATAACAGTAGATTATATAATATAATAACAGTAGAGTATATAATAAATAACAGTAGAGTATATAATATAATAACAGTAGATTATATAATATAATAACAGTAGAGTATATAATAAAATAACAGTAGAGTATATAATATAATAACAGTAGATTATATAATATAATAACAGTAGAGTATATAATAAATAACAGTAGATTATATAATATAATAACAGTAGAGTATATAATAAATAACAGTAGATTATATAATATAATAACAGTAGAGTATATAATAAATAACAGTAGAGTATATAATATAATAACAGTAGATTATATAATATAATAACAGTAGAGTATATAATATAATAACAGTAGATTATATAATAAAATAACAGTAGATTATATAATATAATAACAGTAGAGAATATAATATAATAACAGTAGATTATATAATAAAATAACAGTAGATTATATAATATAATAACAGTAGAGTATATAATATAATAACAGTAGAGTATATAATATAATAACAGTAGATTATATAATATAATAACAGTAGAGAATATAATATAATAACAGTAGAGTATATAATATAATAACAGTAGAGTATATAATATAATAACAGTAGAGAATATAATATAATAACAGTAGAGTATATAATAAAATAACAGTAGAGTATATAATATAATAACAGTAGATTATATAATATAATAACAGTAGATTATATAATATAATAACAGTAGAGAATATAATAAATAACAGTAGAGAATATAATATAATAACAGTAGAGAATATAATATAATAACAGTAGAGTATATAATATAATAACAGTAGATTATATAATATAATAACAGTAGAGTATATAATAAATAACAGTAGAGTATATAATAAATAACAGTAGAGTATATAATATAATAACAGTAGAGTATATAATAAAATAACAGTAGAGTATATAATAAAATAACAGTAGAGTATATAATATAATAACAGTAGAGAATATAATATAATAACAGTAGAGAATATAATATAATAACAGTAGATTATATAATATAATAACAGTAGAGAATATAATATAATAACAGTAGAGAATATAATATAATAACAGTAGAGTATATAATAAAATAACAGTAGAGTATATAATATAATAACAGTAGATTATATAATATAATAACAGTAGAGTATATAATATAATAACAGTAGAGTATATAATATAATAACAGTAGAGTATATAATATAATAACAGTAGAGTATATAATATAATAACAGTAGAGAATATAATATAATAACAGTAGAGAATATAATATAATAACAGTAGAGTATATAATAAAATAACAGTAGAGTATATAATATAATAACAGTAGAGTATATAATATAATAACAGTAGAGTATATAATAAATAACAGTAGATTATATAATATAATAACAGTAGAGTATATAATATAATAACAGTAGAGTATATAATAAAGAACAGTAGAGTATATAATATAATAACAGTAGAGTATATAATAAATAACAGTAGAGTATATAATATAATAACAGTAGAGTATATAATAAAGAACAGTAGAGTATATAATATAATAACAGTAGATTATATAATATAATAACAGTAGAGAATATAATATAATAACAGTAGAGAATATAATATAATAACAGTAGATTATATAATATAATAACAGTAGAGTATATAATATAATAACAGTAGAGTATATAATAAATAACAGTAGAGTATATAATATAATAACAGTAGAGTATATAATATAATAACAGTAGAGAATATAATATAATAACAGTAGAGAATATAATATAATAACAGTAGAGAATATAATATAATAACAGTAGAGTATATAATAAAATAACAGTAGAGTATATAATAAATAACAGTAGAGTATATAATATAATAACAGTAGAGTATATAATATAATAACAGTAGATTATATAATATAATAACAGTAGAGTATATAATATAATAACAGTAGAGTATATAATATAATAACAGTAGAGTATATAATATAATAACAGTAGATTATATAATATAATAACAGTAGAGAATATAATATAATAACAGTAGAGAATATAATATAATAACAGTAGAGTATATAATATAATAACAGTAGATTATATAATATAATAACAGTAGAGTATATAATATAATAACAGTAGAGTATATAATATAATAACAGTAGAGTATATAATATAATAACAGTAGAGTATATAATAAATAACAGTAGATTATATAATATAATAACAGTAGAGTATATAATATAATAACAGTAGAGTATATAATAAAGAACAGTAGAGTATATAATATAATAACAGTAGAGTATATAATAAATAACAGTAGAGTATATAATATAATAACAGTAGAGTATATAATAAAGAACAGTAGAGTATATAATATAATAACAGTAGAGTATATAATATAATAACAGTAGAGTATATAATATAATAACAGTAGAGTATATAATAAAGAACAGTAGAGTATATAATATAATAACAGTAGAGAATATAATAAATAACAGTAAAGAATATAATAAAATCTAGTAGACTACTGGTTCTTGAGATAAGGGACAAAACATGTTTTAGATGTTAGTTTATAATTTTTAATATTACATTAATTAGAAATGGATGTATTTGTAGACAAAGGTCTCAGCTAATAAACCATGTGAGGGAACAGGTTTTTATGAAAATGCTTTTTCTGAAAATTGACGTTTCTTCACTTCATAACTTAATCTGACTCCGTCAGACGCACTAAAACGCCTGCAGTTTTACTTTGATCCAAACACCAAGAGTGTAAAGTCTTCAATTATGGAATAATGGTGTTCAATAAAGGAGCTGAGTGATAAAATACATTCTCTACATTTATTTCTGTTTTCACACCATTATGAAAAATCCAATTCCTAATTCCTTCATTCTCTAGCCTCCTTTTTAATATTACGCGTATATAACCAACATTCTTAGACAAATAAGACATCATATCATGTAGTTCAGTTAGGGGTTTAATGTATTAACACAATAAATTGAACATTTAAGAATAAAATATTTCTTTCAAAATAAACAAAAACCTTCATGTGACAGTGTTGAGAATTACTGACGGTGTTGACAAAGAACCAACTGAAGCTACAACAGATTAAGTTCTAACAAATATTTTTTCAAACAGCTGACTGACAACATGTTAGAAGAACTAAGTAATTTTTGATATTTCTTTAATTCAACAATTGAGTTTTGTAATTGTATTATATTCAGGTTCCAGAGTCCTTCCAGTGGTTGGCTTTTCTCCTTGTAGCAGCACGTCTCATTCTGGGTCTCCAGTGACTCGCTGTAGAAATACAAGAACCTGATGTTAGGTTCAGTGTAATGGTGAGCATTATTATGGGACACCTTGTAGCAGTAACACGAATCTTCTCGATTCTGTGGGAATACAAGGCATCTGGAGCCTGTTTTTAAACTCTATCAATTAGATTTTATTTGTGTCTGAGCTTCAGCACTGGGCAACAGGCGTCGGACATGTCGGCTCTCTGTGAAGTCCATTACATCAGGAGCTGTGCTGTAGAGCTGCTGTGTACGGCTTGATTGGAGTGGAGATGCCTTCCCCGTTAGCTTCAATACAAGTCGTTGATTGGACAGAAACAGACATCCCTCCTACCATGTTTTGGGTGAGCATTTGCTGCTGGACCATGAGGGTGCAGAAACTCCACTTTTACATCCTGGTGCTCAGTGTCCACATGGACGGCCTTTGCTAGCCACCAGTGGTCATCGTACACCACTGCAAGCCAGTCTCCTTCCTCAGTGCTGTCAAGAGCAATGTGTGGAATGATACCTTCAGGACCTTTCAGCAGCTGCTCTTCCATCTCCTCCGTTTCCTTCTCCATCTCCTCCATCAGTATGGCTAAAGGACCTTTCTTTCTGGCCCTTGCATCAGTCTGCTGTACCCCTGTGCAGCCGAGTAAATAGAAATCAGCCGGGGTGAAACACTGGCAGTCCAGTGGCTCTCTGCAGAAACATGACAGTTGTCTGTAGCGGACACTATTTTGATGCGGGATGAACAGGGGCCCGTTTCAATAAGCAGGTTCTACCAACTCTGAGTTTAAACTTGAACTCTGAGTTGACTTACTCTGAGATGGGAAACTCTGAGTTTTCGGTTACAGAACAGCTGAAATGAGTTAGTTCAATCAACTCTAAGTAGGTTGACTCTGAGTTAAGCGCGTGCACCACGACTATAAAAAGGCATGATCAATAGAGTGCAGATATTATGAGTCACCATGGCAACAGCACCTGAAAAAAAAGAGGTCTGCATATTTCTCCCCAGCCGAACTGGATGTGCTTCTGCAAGCGTATGGCGAGTACGAGCACATATTTCGAAAAAAAAAAACCCAACGCAGCTACAGCGGCGAAAGAGAGAGAGTTAGCTTGGGAGAAAATAGCTGCTCGAGTCAATGCGTAAGTTTAAGTAATGTAATTACTGTAATTTAATTTTCACTTGAAAAAGTAAGGGATTACTCTTAATGTTTCTGTAATTTAATGGTGATGCAATTACATTAAATACAGAATTTTTTTATGAAATAAAAGTGCAGTTTTGTGTCTATCCTTGTATTGTGGTTGAGGTTGATATGGGATTTATAAAGCAATTAGTAATAAATAATCCAATACTTTTTAGGGAGAGTAATTATCACATTAATCTACTTTTTTTTTTAGAGTAACTTACCCAACACTGCTGTAATAATATCATAAGTGAAGCTGGAAGAACAGTACATTATTGAACCTAATTTTAATTTTCATGTAGCTGCAATCCTGCAGGCATAAAAAGAATGTGGCAGCAGCTAAAAATGAAATATAAAAACATAATTAAGAAATAAAGACGACCAGATAAATTATTGTGATTTGTATTGATTCATTTTGTTTCTTTTGTGGGTGCTTGTTGATTAATCTGAGAAGAAATTGTGGCATATAATATCTCCGACTACCCTTCCGTCCTGGAAATCTGCAGGGTGGATGGGGTCTTCCTCAGGGTCTTGTATTGTTAGGGTTTTGCTGGGAATCGAACCCGGGTCGCCGGCGTAGTAATCCAGCAAAGCCCCACTAGGCCACCAGGGGAATGACTCAGGTGCAGAGGAGTGAAGCGAGAGTAAGTAAAGGAAACAGTTTATTAATTAAAATCCAACATCCAAGGCAAAAAATAACAAAAGTATAATCCAAACGCTCAGAAGATACAAGGGAAAAAAAAATAAAAAATCCAAAAGTGCACAGTCCAAAAATCAGAAAGAAGAGGCAAAAATCCAAACGCTCAGAAGATCCAACAACAGCAAATACAAAGTCCAAAAAGTCCACAAGAAAGCAAAGTACCAAAACAACACAAAGACATAAGTAAGGAACACGGAACAGAGGTTACTAGTCTTAAACATAACAGCACAAAGACTCCGTGACAAGAGGCCAAACTGAGGGGGTATAAATACACAAACAAATCAAGGGGGCAAACTGAAAACAGGTGTAAGTAATGAGGACGAGGCGGGGCACAAGGCACATGGAAAAACAAAAACACAAAACACGGAAGCAATAGCGGCCTCTAGAGGCCAAGATAGTCCAAGTCCTAACATGTAGGGCAGGGTGTTGCTCCTGTAGCGGTTTTTCCTCTGCGTTGTGTTATTTTCATGTTAATAAAAAGATTTTCCACACAAATCTGGTCATGCCAAAGGTGATTTAATTGCAGCGCCTTCTCTCTCTCTCTCCTCTGTGCGGTAAAACACAAACAGAGAAGTACTGTTATCTGCAAACCTTTCTCTTTTGCCTCTCCTCTCTAGTGACATCGCAGGAAAGAGCACGCACACACACACACACACACACACACACTTTACAACACACATACACATTATATATAATAATACAAAGTGTAAATAATAATAATACTAACAATAATTAGTTCTTATAATTAACATGTCATCCTTATATAAAATAATTTAAAACAGCATTACAATGTTTCTTGGATGCCAATTAACACACCTGTGC
Source organism: Pangasianodon hypophthalmus (assembly GCF_027358585.1). Lineage (NCBI taxonomy): Eukaryota > Metazoa > Chordata > Actinopteri > Siluriformes > Pangasiidae > Pangasianodon > Pangasianodon hypophthalmus. Next base: position 22,035,508 of record NC_069728.1, read on the forward strand.
AGTAAAACACAAACAGACAAGTACTGTTATCTGCAAATCTTTCTCTTTTGCCTGTTAATCACAAAATACATGTTTAAGTACACCAGGTAGTCAAGCACAAAACACACAATGATGCAATGGCCATCATATTAATAAAGTATATATCTATAGTATGCTAACAAAATATATATAATTATACATTTTATATGTTATTTATCAATGTACATCTATCTATACACATTATTTAATCGAAATGTTAGCCGCTTATCCGCTAACACATCTCTCACTCGTGACGCACACACCAGGCTGCCATTTCACGCAATATACTATTCACCCATTAACAGCATTCAAATCAACTTCATTTAACAGATTTAACTAATGGACAAATATACACATGGAATACTTTTTCACAGTTGATCTTTTAAACATGACATGAACGCCTATAAACCAATTCAACATCAGATGAACGGACCTCGTGAAATCGTACCTCTCCTCTCTAGTGACATCGCAGGAAAGAGGACGACTTCCTATTGCGCTGCGATTTGTACCTCTCACCTGCGTATGACGTCAGCCGACGTGCATACTGTGACTATTACCTTTAATAAGAGTGCACACCCTTCTTTCAAAATAAAATACCCCCTAACAAATAATTATTAAAAATAAAATAAAATAAAGTAAATAACTAAAATTTATAATCTGGTGTAACAACATAACCCTGCTACACCCATGCCCACTGTTTTACACCAGATTATCAGTTTTAGCAAATTAACAATGTCACTTATTCTGAGATCACATTAGATCTGTTCAGTTCTCAACTGTCCCTTCCGAGATTAAGGTAATCCAGGGGTAGCTAATCCCCAGATTACCCATAGAAAACCATGCCTTTTACATAGTTCAATACATGACATCAACAATTGTACCCATAAAATGTACATCATCCAAAATATGTAGTCAACAAAAACACAAAACAAAATGTTCCAACAATTTATCAACACTTAACTTTCATTCAACACTTTAAATTACATGAATTGCATGTACTCTCCGTGTAGACATTGACTGTATAAGCCTGTTAACTGGCTTAATGCGTCTCCCAAATCTTGACCTAAAACCATCTTGACCATTTGATTGTCTTACACTCTTCTGATCTCGCTCACTTGACACTGTCGTAGGAGTTTCTGTAACAGGTGGATTATCATGCTCATCAACTTTGGAAGCACACTCATCACCACCCAACGAGAAGTTCGATCTTCACTCCGAGTTTGATTATCTTCATCACAAGAAGCACAGACAGAGGAAATTTCAACACTGTCATCGCTATCACTGCCTTCATTCCAAGCGGGCACCGGCAGGAAGTTGACAGGCATCAACAGATTATGATGTACCGTCTTGATTTGACCTGTCCCAGGGTTTCTTATCTTATACGTGTTCAAAGTGTGACTTTTGCCCACAACAACATATACCACCCTCTCCCATCAGTCCGCTAGTTTCCTTTTCCCACGTTCCCCTTTATTCGCAAGAAGTACTCTGTCACCCAACTCAAGAGAATGCCCTTTTCCTTTACGGTCATAATACTCAGCTGGTTTAGTCTGTTGGCGTTTGGCATGTTCTTGAGCGACTGACATTGCTTCCCTCAAGTCTTTCTTAAGTGACTGAACATACTTGTGAACATCAACGGTCTCATTATCCAAGATGACACTTTCAAACAGGACATCCACCGGTAATCTTGGTGTTTGTCCAAACATCAAGAAAAACGGCGGATACCCAGTGATGAGACCATCTTGTACAATTGTACGTGAAAACAAGTGTGTTCAACATCTGCGGCCACTTAACTTTGGATCTCGGAGGAAGCGAACGGATCATATCACCCAGGGTACGGTTAAATCTTTCCGTTTGTCCATTTCCCCATGGGATGATATGGAGTAGTGTGCGATTTTCTCACACCAGACAATCTCAACAGCTCAACCATCAAAGAGCTCTCAAAGTTAGTACCTCTGTCGGAATGTATGCGACCCGGGAAAAGAAAAACTTGTACCACAGAAAAACTTCTTCTGCAGTTTGGTTTGGACACACATAAGCGCAGGCAAACTTTGTGAAATGGTCAGTGACCACTAACACATCGACCGACTTGTTGTCAGAATCCTCCGCTGACCAAAAGTCAAGGCACACCATTTCTAGTGGAGCACTTGTCTGAATTGACACAAGTGGAGCCCTTGCCTCAGGCTCAGGTCTTTTACTCAAAACGCACCTTTCACACTCATTAACGTATGTCTTTATGTCTCCCTCCATAGACTCCCAGAAGAACCGCTGTCTGGCCAACCAGAGGGTGCGATGCTGACCCTGATGACCAGCGTTATCATGCACACCCATCAGGACAGTACTTCGAAGAGCTGTTGGCACAACAAACTGGTAAGTCTGTTTCTTAGACACCGGATTCTTTGAGATTCTATAAAGAATACCCAACCTCAAGGCAGGGTTACCCCACTGCCACAAAATTTTCAAAGTTCTTTTAGACTCATACACTTTTTCTCTGCGAGAGGGCCGTCTTCCTCTCTCCACAAAGAATTTCACTCTGTCAATCACAGGATCTTGACTTTTCCAGCAATTCATCATGGGTAAGACTACCCAGTTGACTCTGCTCTACGTCCGCCAAGCTCTCTAAATGCTGCACATATGCCATACTCCTAATGGCTGCACCATGCTCCCAGCACTGGTGAGATCGAAGAACAGCTGACAAATCTTGACGAGAGACTGCCCCAGTAAGGTAAGTGGACCCAACATACACATTTTCACCACCATCTGTATGCTCTGAGAGTCCATCAAACTGCCTTCGTTCACATGAAAGATGGAACATATCCTGCACCTGCTCGACAGCAACAGACTTGGCCTCATGCAGCAAAATGTCGTAAGGTGTTCTAGTCAATCTATGCAGAATTCTCGAAGTCGCAAATGGCTGCCTGCTTAACGCGTCTGCCACCACATTTTTTCGGTCCGGGAATGTATTGAATGTCAAAATCATACGGCGACAGCTTCGCTACCCACCGCTGTTCACATGCATCCAGCTTGGGTTTTGTGAGAATGTACTTAAGTGGGTTATTATCAGTCCACACAGTAAACCTGTGTACCCTGAGCCAATGACTGAACTTATCACAAATAGCCCACTTCATCGCCAAAAACTTAAGTCTGTGTGCTTGGTACTTTGACTGAGCATGATTCAAAGATTTTGACGCAAACGCAATGGGCCTTGCCACAGCACTCACCAAGCCCACTAGTTGAGGCATCCGCACACAACAGAAATGGTTTCGAAAAATCTGGGCGAGTGAGCAAAACCTGACTAACCAAGGCAGTCTTCAAATATTCCAGGGCTGCCCTGCAGTCATCAGTCCAATCTGATGGAGAAAGAGTACGACTTCCCTTCAGCAGCTTCACTCCTCTCCACACCCTAGGTCTTTTCTGACCTGTCAAAAGCTGAAACAAGGGTTTAGCCACCGAAGAGCAATTCTCTATGAAGTGCTGGTAGTACACCACCATGCCTAAAAAGGACCTGATTTTACTCGCTGTGTAACACCGTCATTCTCCATCAAATCTTTCTCAGCTACACTCACAATGGCTTCGATTTTTGCTTGATCACTGGCGACCCCTTCTTCAGACACAATATGATCCAAAAATTTTACTGACCTCCTCAAAAATCTACATTTTGAAGGAGACAGTTTCAAATTGTGGTCTTTCAGACGCTGAAACACCATCTCGAGCCTTTCCAAACTCTCCTCTTCAGTCTTCCCGAAAACTAACAAATCATCCAGATAACACAAAAGGCTTAAGAAATTCTGGTCACCAAACACAGTCAACATCATCCTCATAAATGTTGCTGGACTGTTGCTTGAGGCAACCGATTATATTTGTGGAGCTCCAAGGGTGAACAGAAAGCAGTGAATTTCTTATCATCTTCGTGTAATGGAATGTTGTAGTACCCGGAAGTCAGGTCCATGGTGCTAAAGTATGCGTTCCCACTCAAAGCCGCCAGCACATCAGCTTGGTGAGGAAGGGGGTGAGCATCCTTCACTGTGCGTGCATTCAGCCTTCGGAAATCAGTGCATATCCTTAAATCACCATTTTTTTCCCCACACTAAGACCAATGGCGATGCAAACTCACTGCTTGACTTTCTTATAATTTTCTTCTCGTCTAAAGTCTCTTTCAACTTCAAATAATGTGGGAGATAGACGGCGATATGGAAGACGAAAGGGCCTGTCATCTGTAACTCTGATACGATGACAAAAGCCCTTCACTTCGCCACAGTCCAAACTGTGCCTAAAAAAAAACACACTCATATTTTTCGACCAGATCACCTACCAAACTTGCTGCAGATGTAGAGGTCTTCGTCATTAGGCTGCCACACGACCTGTCAGAACATACCGCACCCGCATTTTGGCTAACTATCATGTCAGTGCTTTGTGCAAGGTCCTCCAAAGCAATGCAAGGGTACACATCAGCCACCTTTGCATTTTTCCTCAGCACAATTTCCGCATTGGTCGGGTTGATCATCTTTACTGGAAGCCAGCCATCACCCCACAAAGATGATACAACCCTCCCAACCAAGACATTCCGATGCACACAACGTGAAGTACTTGGCTCGATGACTACTGTGCTCCCTATTGACAGTACTGATCCCGGAGGTAAACGACCCCAGACAAGGTGTTCGCTCATAGGCTGCAGTGTCACCGATGACCTCAGTCTCAGCGTACCCACCTTGTCAGGAATTGAATCACCCCTCCATCTCTCTGTACATGAAAGCATACGTATAAATTGGCTATTGTCAGACTGTATAGCCGAGTCAGGTCTATTCACCACCCTCCAAAATTGGTCTGTTCGCTTCATCTGACTTATTAGAGGTTTCAAGACATTAGTTCCAAGTATGATTGGGTCCTTTTGACCACTCACAATCAGAACAGGGACACTAAAACCAACCCCGTAGACTTCAAGCTTCAGATTGATTACACCATCAGGACTAGTTTGCTTTCCACCGCAACCTACCAAAACAATATCTGAAGAGCTCAGGATATCCTCGTCCAGCACCCCAGCATCTCTCAGTTGAGGAATCACATCAGCGCTCAAAGTAGTCGCCATGGAGCCACTGTCCAACATTCCCTGAAGCTCAACTCTGTCCTGTAATAGCACACTCGCATAAAACAAACTGCTACTCTGATCAACCTGCATGCTGTTCTGAAAAATTACAGTTTTCGTTTTGCCAACACTTTCACAGAAAAAGGAATAAACAGATTCAATATCAGTCTCACCAGAGGAATTACTACACAGCCCCACCTCATCCTCTGCCCAAAGGGAGCTGTCTAGTTTCCCTGTGGCGTGACTTCATCTCACCGACCAGAGCCCACCCTGGACGTAGTTTTGTCACAGTTGTAGCTCACGTGTCCAGCTGCAAAGCACTTGAAACACACGTTATACATTCGACAATGAGCAGTCGTGCTGTGCTCACTGCTTTGACATACTCTGCATTCCCGAATCCTAGGCCCAGTTTGTTTAGACCAAGGGCCCCGCATAGACTGAGTGTTGCACACTAACACTTTTTCCAGCAAAGTCAATACTTTGCCCAATGCATTCTCATCATTCACGCCCGCACCCTGTTCAGACTTAGAAGGCAAGAGAGTCACATCAACTTCTGGCTCTGAGACAACTGTGGCAAATTGTTTGACAGCTTGATTAGACAACTTCCGTTCAAGTTGCTCTTGTACCTCTGATGCGGTCCATGACTGTACAGGTTTACTCTTGAAAACAAAAGCTAACTCTCTGTCAGGACAGTTGCGAATGAACATAACTGCTAACTCTTTGCTCCTGTTATCCAGAGCTCTGCCTTCCCATCTTAAACTTTGCTCAGCAACATCTGCTGCCTTATTTAGTCTTATCCAGTAATCCCACGCACTCTCTCTAGGATATGGTCTCACAGAATAGAAGTCAGCCAACGGGATACCTGAACTGCTCTGGTCCCTGAAGTGCTGCTTCAAAACAGAAAAGACAGAGTCAACAGTAGGAGTCGCTGCACTATTGCGCAGCCATACTTTCATTACATCTCTGGCCCCATTACTCTGTTCATTATCTCGTCAATCATTTCAGAATCAGTCACATCCAGTTTGTTCAAATATACCCTCATCATGTCTTCCCATTCCATGATTGAATATTTATCCGAACCATCTCCTCTAAAGTGTGGCGGTGCTGCCACCTCAGCTTTCAGGATCAAGTTCATTTCTGATGCATCAATGACAGTCGTATTTGTTTGATCAGTCACATGACCACTGACACCTACTTGAGACTTCTTAGCAGATGCATAATTTGGAAATTCAGTTCTCATCATACTTTCTCTGATTGACTGCCCAATCTCACTACCAATGTGTTTTATGAGGTTACTCATTTGACCTGACATTTCTGACTCCTGAGGAGCATACTCAAAATTACTGGCTGTAGGTACCGGACTCCCACACATTTCACTACTGTCATAGGCAGAAACGCCAACTGTTCTACCCCGGCCTGTACTACAGTACTGAGGGTCCCCAAACAGCCTTGTTTCATCAGGCGTATTCACTAGACTGCCCCGCCCTCTACTGACAGTAAATGTGTTGTCCCACCCCAAATCGCTTCGTTTAGCAGCCATTCCTCTCAGGTGTCAGATTATACTTTCAAAACCCAACAATGTTGTGTAAAAAAAAAAAAAAAAATCAAATTAAAGAAATTTAATCCGTGTTATAACTCTTCAAAAACTTTCAAGTGCCCATAAACCTATTATAAGATTCAGTTCACTATGGTATTACAGTTCTTTGGTTGAAAACCCAGTCAAGTGATGATGAGAAATACCTACATCCAGTTTATCCAGTTAATTGATGACACTCCTCAATGATCCAGCACGGTGCTGGTCTGATCCAGCTAAGCCACAACTCACCAGTCCAACAGTCACGCCTCCAGCTCCGCTCAGCGCAGGTCAAACTCCATGTCAGCAATCCCGGCGGTCGACAACGATCAACCATTCGATGGGTCACGGGACCAGTTTTGTAGCAGTTTTTCCTCTGGGTTGTTATTTTCATGTTAACAAAAAGATTTTCCACACAAATGTGGTCATGCCAAAGGTGATTTAATTGCAGCGCCTTCTCTCTCTCTCCTTTGTGCGGTAAAACACAAACAGACAAGTACTGTTATCTGCAAACCTTTCTTTTGCCTGTTAATCACAAAATACATGTTTAAGTACACCAGGTAGTCAAGCACAAAACACACAATGATGCAATGCCCATCATATTAATAAAGTATATATCTATAGTATGCTAACAAAAAATATATATATATAATTATACATTTTATATGTTATTTATCAATGTGTATCTATCTATACACGTTATTTAATCGAAATGTTAGCCGCTTAGCCGCTAACACATCTCTCACTCGTGACGCACACACCAGGCTGCCATTTCACGCAATATACTATTCACCCATTAACAGCATTCAAATCAACTTCATTTAACAGATTTAACTAATGGACAAATATACACATGGAATACTTTTTCACAGTTGATCTTTTAAACATGACATGAACGCCTATAAACCAATTCAACATCAGATGAACGGACCTCGTGAAATTGTACCTCTCCTCTCTAGTGACATCGCAGGAAAGAGGACGACTTCCTATTGCGCTGCGATTTGTACCTCTCACCTGCGTATGACGTCAGCCGACGTGCATACTGTGACTATTCCCTTTAATAAGAGTGCACACCCTTCTTTCAAAATAAAATACCCCCTAACAAATAATTATTAAAAATAAAATAAAATAAAATAAATAACTAAAACTTATAATCTGGTGTAACAACATAACCCTGCTACACTCCCCTCTAATTATGGCAATATTATGGAGAACAACACATGCCGCAATAATGTCGCAGGCCCTCTCAGGGGTTACCCTGAGGTGACATAGGCACTGAAAACGTGCTTTCAACAGGCCTATGGTCATCTCCACCCGGCTCTCGTCCTGCAGTGTGCCACATTGAAGTGCTGCTGGGGGCCTGGTTCAGGTTCTGGGTAAGGGGTTATTAGTGCTGGTTAGCATGGGTAACCCCTATCTCCCGGCAGAAAGCCATCAATCTCTCCTGTAAGAAGGTTCACACTGCATTAGTGCTGCAGAAGTGCTCCTTAAAGTGTGTAGTGCATACGTGCATTGAAATAAGTGTATAGGGCATACATGTACTTACCACATTCCAGCCTGTTGCTCAGGGTCGACTCACGATACATTCGTGAGTCATGAACAGAGCCGGGCCACTTGGCCTCCACATTTGTGATATGTGCAGCATCACATATGATCTTGACAGCGCAAAGAATGAGACATGTGAGTTACAGTATTGTGATGTAGTCTTTGACCATTAGAAACAGTAGGTTGGTCAGTGTACCTGCACATTAATACTGTGGATAGTCCTCCTGTTGACAGAGTCAGCTTCATGTTCGGAGGGTGCAGTGATGGGAATGTGTGTGCCATCAATGCATCCGACCACATTTGGAAATCCTGAAGGGAATTCTAATTATTAGGTTACTTCCAGAGGTCGCAGCAACATGTTATTAACTGATCATCATTTTTCAGAGTAGCCTCATTTATAATGATTTCTACACCACTAACCTGCAATCCTGTGAAACTCCTCTTTGATGACTCTCAGGGGTTTGTGCCCAGGAAACACCACAGAAATCCGCAGAAAGCGTTTGAGAGCGAGGCACACTTTCCTTACTGTTCTGCATACAGTGGCCTTACTAATGTGCTCTGCATCCCCCACATTATACAGAAAACTACCATTTGCAAAGAAACGTAAAGCAACACAAAGCATCTGCTCGGATGTAAGAGCACGGCCACGATGGCTGATGTTTCTGATGTAAGGATGGGTGAGATTATGGATATATTCAATTGACTGTCTAGAAAAACGGTACCGCTCAAATAAAAATGCATGAGGATCTGACAAAAAATCCACTCGGGGCCTGAAAATCCTCCCGACGTAAATGTAACTCCCTGCGAATTAATGCAGCCTCCTCATCTACAGGAGCATCTACAAAAGGACATGCCATTCTCACTTTTTAGACAGTCTGCAAGACAGAAATATGTGCAATGAATGAATGTACCGAAAGAATGAATGAGGTATTTAAACACCGCTTCCACTTTAAAAAGGGGGAGGAGACCAAAAGAAAAGCTGCTCCTGACCAGGTTAGGTTCACAGAGTAAGTTACCATGGTAACTGACTCAGAGTATAGGATACCTCTCTTTCAGAAACTGGCTTGACTTACCCTGTTTTCTCAGGTTTGAGATACCTCCGTTTCTGAAACGGAAAACCCAGAGTTTCCCACATTTCAGGGTTAACATACTCAGAGTTTTCACTTAACCTCCTTTCTGAAACGGGCACCTGGTGTATTTTTCTCGTTGATGTTTGAGTGGTTGTGTGAGAAGTGCATGGAATACAGCTGAACACCTTTCAGACTTTTTGAGATCTTCTCATAAAACTGTTTTCCATCTGTTACCTCATTCCCTGGCAGAACCAATCGTTCCGCTGTTGGTTTCACCGTTCCCCCAATGCCATCTGGAGCACCCTTGCTGTGGGATGCTGGGAAATAGTTCCATGTTGCTCTGTTGAAGCCTATTTTTGGTGGTACATCAGAAAGGAGAAAGACATTCTTCTCATTCTCAAGTGCACAGTGGTAAGCAATGGAAATTTTGCCCGAACATCTTTTAGGACCGGGTCCATGTGTGTCCAAATTGCTGCAGCATCTTGTCTCTTTGACTCTGTGCAAAAATCTCAGTGGAACACACTCCGGTATGAAGATTCAACTGCGGCAAATTTTGAGCGAAATGGCAAGCTGGAATTTCAGAGGCGCACCTACACTTCCAGGATTCTGAAAAGTCAACGTGTATGATGACTGTGTTCTCACTGCAAGTCTCAATCAACTTCCTGTGTGCTTTTGATGGATTGTGAACCAAGCACACGTGCTGTGGTCTCACTTCTCAGTTTCTCCTCATATAGATAGAGCAGCTCTGAAAGACTCCCGCTGTGCAAATCAAGTTTCATGTTGAAGTTGATCCCATTAGCTGTTTCTTCTTGTACTCTCTCCCACTGCCTCCATTCAGCACGGACTCCACCTTGTTCTGGGGTCAGAGCCGAGTGTTTGTTTAAGCGCCGTAAACATGTGTGAAGAAGGCAGGCTGCACTTGCTGGAGAGCAACAAATGAATTGAAAGCTGTACTTTGGTTTAGTGAAGATCACAACACCCGATGGTCTAAGAACCTGAAGCATTAAGCATGCATGTTCAGGATAGTGACACAGACACGTCTTCCTATCAGATATCTTTGGTGCTGTAACATAGAAGGGTCGCAGAGCGACCTGGGGATTTGAACCTTCTTTACTCTCACTAACTTGTAATTCAATTCAATTCAATTTTATTTGTATAGCGCTTTTAACAATGGACCTTGTCACAAAGCAGCTTTACAGAAATAAATGGATTTACAAAAATATATTGTAAATATTTGAATTTATCACTGTGAATTTATCCCTAATGAGCGGGCCAGTGGCGACGGTGGCAAGGAAAAACTCCCCGAGATGATATGAGGAAGAAACCTTGAGAGGAACCAGGCTCAAAAGGGAACCCATCCTCATCTGGGTGCAACGGATAGTGCCATTATAAATAAATCCCTTCTATTATTGTGTACTATATGGACAAATAGTGCAATTGTGCAACCAATAAATTCATCACAGTTTTTGCAAGAAGTCCGGCTGGTTAAAATCTATCCACTGTCCACTGATGGAGTCCTGAGTACGAAGCTGCTCGTGGCAACTGCAGCCCCAAAGCCCCTACAGCAATCGCAGTCCCAAGCCATTACAGTACAGCTCCCCATATGTGATCCCCAAGCCATCTCCACAGCCCCCAGGTGGCGCCATCCCCAGCAATCCAAACAGTTCTTCAGGCAGTCCATATGGGGCCACCCCCAGCAGCAGCGAGCGAACTCAACCGATGAGAACTCCAACCAGAAGTAGGGCATCAGGATGGGTCAGGCAGCGAGGAGGAGCAGAAGGGGTCAGGATCACTGGCATCACTGGCATCTCAGAAGTAGCGTGTGTAGCTCGACAGAGAGTGAGGGAGAGAGAGAGAGATGGAGAGAAAGGAAAAGATTGTTAGGTGAGCTTTTGTCCTCTAATGGTTAAGCACGATGTACTTTGCGTGCAGAGTGCAAGCAGGGACTCCGGCAAGACTAGCTATGACAGCATAACTAAAAGGGAGAGCCAGAAGCTAACACAGACATGAAGGCACCCTGGGACATAAAGTTCCAGCCACTCCACCATCGACAAACCTGAGTGAACGTGTGAGAGTGGGGGGGCAACAGCATCCAAACATCCCATTTCACCACAACACTCTATGCCTGTGAAACCCTCCAGACCTGCCCCTGTACCTAAGAAAAACTATTCACTAAAGTCTTGACTAAACAAATATGTTTTCAGCCTCGACTTAAACACTGAGACTGTGTCTGAGCCCCGAACACTAAGTGGAAGGCTGTTCCATAACTGTGGGGCTTTGTAAGAGAAAGCTCTACCCCCAGCTGTAGCCCGCATTATTCGAGGTACCAGCAAATAGCCTGCACCTTTTGATCTGAGTAGGCGTGACAGATCATAAAAGACAAAAAGTTCGCTCAGGTAATGTGGCGCGAGACCATTTAGTGCTTTATAGGTCAATAGTAGTATTTTATAATCAATACGAAATTTGATTGGGAGCCAATGCAGTGTGGATAAGATAGGGGTGATGTGGTCATATCTTCTGGTTCTAGTAAGGACTCTCGCTGCTGCATTCTGGACTAACTGGAGCTTGTTTATGCTTCTACTGGAACATCCAGACAGTAAGGCATTACAATAATCCAACCTAGAGGTAACAAAAGCATGAACTAATTTTTCTGCATCGTGTAGTGACAGTATATTTCTTATTTTAGCAATATTTCTGAGAGGAAAGAAAGCAATCCTAGTGATATTATCTACATGAGCTTCAAAAGAAAGACTAGAGTCGATAATCACACCAAGGTCTTTTACTGCTGCACATGATGAAACAGAAAGGTCATCCAGAGTTATTATGTAATCAGAAAGCTTACTTCTAGCTGCATGTGGTCCTAGTACAAGTACTTCTGTCTTGTCAGAATTAAGTAAGAGAAAGTTAATAAGCATCCAGTTTCTAATGTCTTTTACACATTCCTCAACTTTATTAAGCTGGTGTCTGTCATCTGGCTTTGCCGAAACATACAACTGTGTGTCATCAGCATAACAGTGGAAGCTAATACCATGCTTACGAATAATTTTGCCCAGAGGTAGCATATATAGAGAAAAGAGCAGTGGGCCTAAAACAGAGCCTTGTGGGACACCAAACTTTACCTTAGTATGAGAAGAGAAGTCACCATTTACGTTTACAAACTGATAACGATCAGTCAAATAAGACCTGAGCCAGGAAAGGGCTGTTCCCTTAACGCCTACTACATTTTCTAGTCTATTGAGGAGACTAGCATGATCAATGGTATCAAAAGCTGCACTAAGGTCAAGCAGCACCAGCAAGGAGACACAACCCTGATCAGAGGCCAGTAGTAAGTCATTTACCACTTTAACCAGCGCTGTCTCTGTGCTATGATGAGGCCTAAATCCTGACTGATACATTTCATGAATGTTATTCCTATGTAAGTATGAGCATAGCTGCTGTGCTACAACCTTTTCTAGGACCTTGGAGATAAAGGGGAGGTTTGATATTGGTCTATAGTTAGACAGCTGACAGGGGTCAAGGTCAGGTTTTTTAATCAGGGGCTTGATAACTGCTAATTCAAAAGATTTAGGTACATAGCCAATGCTAAGGGAAGAATTGATTATCTTTAAAAGAGGTTTGATTGTTTCAGGAATTATATGTTAGAGGAAACAAAGGATCTAGCATACAGGTTGATGATTTTGATGATGAAATTAGTGAAATTAGTTCAGTCTCTTCACGGGGACTAAAGCGTTGTAGTTGTTTATCTAATATTATCATATTATCATCTACAGGGTTAGTTATAGAACTGTCCGGTTTTAAATTAATAGTCTGAATTTCTAGCCTGATATTTTCAATTTTACCATTGAAAAAATTCATGAAGTCATCGCTGCTATATAATGATTGTGTGCGTGTTTCTATTGTGGTCTTATTCCTAGTTAATTTTGCTACAGTATTAAATAAGAATCTAGGATTATTTCTGTTATCTTCAATTAGGGTGGAGAGATACATTGATCTAGCAGCACTAAGAGCTTTCTTATAGCTCAATAGGCTCTCCTTCCACGCTATTTGAAATACTACTGATTTAGTTTGACGCCATTTACGTTTTAGTTTTCAAGTGGTCTGTTTTAAAGTTCGTGTGTGATCACTATACCAGGGTGCTAGCTTTTTCTCCCTAATTATTTTTCCTTTTAGTGGAGCTCCCTTATCTAGCGAGTTGCAGAACGTTGATTCTAAACATTCAGTTGCCTGGTCAAGTTCTTCGGGATCAGACGGTGATCCAATCATGGTTGATAAATTTGGGAGATTACTGATAAAACTCTGTGCAGTTGTTGACGTGAACGTACGTTTGACATGGTGCCGTGGCAAGGTGCATATATTATGATTAAGACACATTTTAAATGAGATGAGGTAATGATCTGAGATAGCTTCAGACTGTGGACATGAGACTCTATTTTCTATATTTAATCCGAATGTTAGTATTAAATCAAGAGTGTGACCACCACTATGGGTGGGTCCTATTACATTCTGATTAACCCCTACAGAATCTAGAATGGACACAACTGCTGTTCTCAGAGGGTCATCTGGATTATCAAAATGAATATTAAAGTCTCCAACAATTAATGCCTTGTCTAAAGAAACAACCAGGTTAGAGATGAAATCCGCAAATTCACACAGGAATTCAGAATATGGCCCTGGGGGTCTGTAAATAATAATTACTGGAATCACCTGGGTAGACTTATTTTTACTGGCTACGTATGTTATGTTAGAATAAAGAAATTCAAATGCGTTGAATTTATGACTAGGTTTTTGTGTGATGTCTAGATTATCATTATAAATGACTGCGACGCCTCCTCCTCTGCCAGTTAGACGGGGCTGATGTATGTAACTGTACCCGGGAGGACTAGCTTCATTTAATGCTACAAACTCGTTTGGTTTAATCCACGTTTCTGTTAAACACAGTACATCAAACTCCTGATTGGTAATGGTTTCATTAACAATAAGTGCTTTAGACATAAGAGATCTAATATTCAACAGTCCTAGCTTCAGATCAACGGTGCTGGCTATGCATTCGGTGTGGTTTAATTTTATGTTAATTAGGTTACTAAAACAAACTGTCTGAGTATGTCTATAATTTTGTTTAGCTCGGGGAACAGACACAGTCTCAATACGGTGGAACCTAAGTGATGACTCAGTGCAGCTAGCAGACGGTCGGTTTAGCCTGCTTGTCTGCTCCCTGGCCTTGGCCCTGGATTGTCACCGATTAACTAGGCCTGTTCTGAGACTATGTGCTATGCTGCAAGAAATGAGAGCAGCACCTTCCCGAGTGGGATGGACACCGTCTCGTCCTAACAGGCCAGCCTTGCCCTCAAAGTTAGTCCAATTATCTATAAAGCCCACATTGTTTTCGGAGCACCATCTGGACATCCAGCAGTTCAGCGACCATAACCTGCTGTAAGCTACATCGCCACGCCGCATTGGGATGGGGCCAGAGCATACTACAGCATCGGACATCGCCTTCGCTAATTTACACACCTCTACCAAGTTACTCTTAGTAACTTGTAAGTCAAACCAAACTGGTGAATCCTATGAAGAAAGCGACACTTCTTCAGGATCTTGCCTGAGGATGTCAGTGGTCCACAAGTTGCCTTGTCAGTTGACTGTCTCCGTGACACAGGAGTTTGTTTCTTCATCTGAAGTTCTCGGCAGAGAACGTTGTGGAACAGCGAGACTCTTTATATAAGTCAGCTTCCTGATACCATCTTTTCAGTTCCTGTCTGTGGGGAGTCTACTGGTGTTTTGTTTCTTCTCTTTTGTTTGCCATTTGATTTGATTTTCTGAGCCTTCTTTCTTCACCATTTTTGCTTTCTCAGTTGATTTCATACTTTTGTTAACTTCCTGATTTTCTCTTTCAAAGCTTTTACTTCCCTCGAATACCTTTTCCTAGTTTTTCCAATACCTTCTCCGATACCTCTGCTCCCGATCGTCCAATTCAACCATTTCTCTCACTTTTTTGTCTTGAACCCTCTTCTTCCACCTTTGTCTTTCCTTCTCTAGAATCTCCCTTCTGCTTTCTGGATCTCTGTTTAATTTCTCTCTTCTCTTTCTTTGATACTCCCTATTTCTCCTTCTTTGCTCCTCACTGACAGATTGTTTCTAGCCATGCTTGCCTATTGTACACATCAAATCAATAAATATCAGAAATCTTATTAAAAACCTAGAGAAGCTCACTTTGAAACTATACAGCCCAGTGTGTGTGTGTGTGTGTGTGTGTGTGTGTGTGTGTGTGTGTAGTAGATGTTATGTATACAAGGTATGTAAATTAGGTCTGATATCCATGTAATTAAAATCATGAAACAACATTAGAATAATTCCCCAGATTCAGAATGATATTATATCACTATAGAAAGAGTTTTTGTGAGCATCTGTCAACTCCGCCAGCTTGCAAGTCAACTCCGTCACACATAAACCCTGATGGAGTTGACGTGTGACGGAGGTGACTAAACTGAATATGTTTCCATCTTATCCATGTGTTGTACAGTGGAGCCATTTTGTTTTTGTCCTCAGTTGCAGCTTCCTCAATAAACAAAACTAAAATGCTGAAATTTATCCCACAATGATTGACAGAAATGATCACAATGGGAAGAGACTTAAACATTGTCTGTTTAAAATATAAAAAATATCAAACTTACCAGACCATGTGTCCTACTGTTGCATCCCAATGAGCAGGAAGTGGGAAAGGAGTCCTCAGAGTTATAGCTGACCATGACATTGCCCGATTTATTCAGGATTATTAAAATATGAAGGAGTTTCACAGGCAGGTTTTTATGGAAAATATAATTTAAGATTTACTTGATGTATTGTTTGATATCTTGGTGCTAGGTGGTTAGCACAGACTTTTATCACACGCCCAGGGATGTTGTTTGGACCGCATGCTTTTCTGTTGTTCACTTTGTGTAGCACCTTCCTCACATCCAGTTCTGAAATGATATTTATATATCATTATATTACATATTTATATACATTTTCTATAACTGAAGCCGTTTTACCCTCAAATACTGCCATCTGCAAAACCTGTAAAAGTATTTCTTTTATAAATAAACAGCAATTAAACTAAGAAATTATTACAGGGGCATTAAATCGAGTCAGAACAAGTTAGTTATATCTATTTTAAACAGTTTTCCTAATTTAACTCAGAAATGAGGCTTGGTATGGACAGGTATGAGAAGACTGAGCGTACACTTCACAATGGGTAAGTGTACTGAAGAGCCTTAAATGCTGTGAGTGTGAGATTCATGTGATTGAGTTCAGGTGTGTGGAATTAGAAGCATGGTGAACGTGATCAGGTGAGGGTGTGTTGGGTGTTGTAGTCCCTGGCGGCCATGTTTGTAGGCCGCTCTGAGTTTGGGGAATTGGAGAGCATCGCTGATTCCAGCCTTGACGTGACAGTTTCTGCTTCAGAGTTGTGAAAGGTGCATTGTGGCCATGTGTCTCATTTCTATTTTTCAAGTAACACATTGCAGGGGTAGAGATGATGCAGTATCTTAAGATGAACTGCTTTCAGCTTATTCAGGAGTAAAAGTGTGTGTGTGTGTGTGTGTGTGTATGACCAGCTCCTATCCATAGACAGAGAAGGATTAAACATTGTCCATGTGGTAATTGCTTTAGGACAGAGAGGGGTAAACTACGGCCCCGGGGACTTTCATCATTACATCTGAGTTAGGATTTTGGTCTAAAATGACTAATTTGATGCAGTACAAACAGAATGTGATAGATGGCGCTGTAGCCTGCAGTACAGTATATTAGGGTATATTCAGTCAGAATTAGAATGGGCTCAGTAATATCTAATGCACTGCAGCCAAGAGAGAGGGCCAGGCTCACTGTTCACATCAACACTGCCATAACCACGGCTGGGAAAGGCGAAGATGATGCTTTCTTCCTCTGTTTTCAATACACATGTTTTCATGCTGATGGATATGTAGTAATAGTTATCTAGCAATGCACTTGAGATGATCTGATAATTGTAAATATGGCTCACAATCGATATTAAATGAGAATTGTTCCTTAATATGCCAAATGTTTCACTCAGATTGTAATATTAGGATGTTTTTTTTTTCAGAACTGTTTATTACACATCTGGTGTCATATTTGTGTGTATATCCAGTGATATGCACGAGGGTAGAGATGCAGGAAACTGTGTGTTTGAGGTGTTATAGAAATGTATAATTGTAAAAAAGGGTAGAGCTGCATGTCCATGTATACCTACAGTACAGCAGTAAATGAGTGTCAGTTTGGAATAAATTAAAAAGGCTTCATTTGTCCTGCATATAGCATGCGGCCCTTCACTTGGTTTTACATACAATAGAACATACAATATTTACATACGATTCTCATCGCAGTTTACAATTTCAGTCAATTTCACACTGTAAGAAAAAAATGTATTTACAACAGGAATTGCTTACATCAGTTTCAGAGGTTTTCACTTCAAGTCAAGTGGCTTTATTGTCATTTCAGCCGCATACAGCTAGTTAGTACACAGTGACATGAAACAACGTTCCTCCAGGACCACGGTGCTCCATAAACACCACAGAGCTACAAGAGACTACACATTACTACATAAAGTGAGGGTCCAAAAGCTTCAGTACTGTTTACCAGACAGCAGCAGGGTGAAGAGTTTAGAAGAACTGCGTTGGCCGGGAATCGAACCCGGGTCAACTGCTTGGAAGGCAGCTATGCTAACCACTATACCACCAACGCACTTATTCACCTTCCACATCTACCTAAAACTATTTACATAAACGTCTGCCTCAGGTTTTACAACTTGATAAGACATCCATGTAGATGATATGATAGAAATTATCCAGCTTCTGTGGCATTGAGCTGATCATCTCCTCATCCCTAAAGATTCTCTCAGCTGTGAAGTCAGTGTGGGGATCTGTAATGAAATCACACCACTGAAGTCCGCTGAAGGCCAGTTGGCCTTGAACCTGATGATAGTACTTGTGGCTCTTCTTAAGGCAGGCCTGGCCTTTACCTGGGATCAGGTGTTTAACTTGTGCACCATTTTCAACATGGCATCTCTTTACCTCAGCCCAAATGGAGGTATTTCTCTGGGGTTGAAGACTTTAGCATCAGGACTGGCTGCAAGGTGATGTGCGTCAGGGTGGATGATGATCCCACACTGTGTCACAGAGACATCACAAAAATCATTCATCTGAGAAAGCTGAAGGTGACGAGCCTCCTCATTGTTCCTCATGGACCTGTGACATCGCCCTCTCACTGTCACCTCATCCACAGCTACATTCGAAACTAGAAAGGGCGCAACATTAACCATGAATACGCTACTGACTTTTATCTTACAATCCAGAATCTGGAGCTAACAGCAGTAATATGGAAACGTGGTTGCAGCAAGAGTTTGCGGTCTGTACTACAGTAACCTAATCAAGAACAGGGCCTAAAGACTTTCTATTTGCAAAACAGAAAGCTAACAGATTGATAACATCCACTACCGTTATCCTAGCGCCGTCGCTAACGTAAGGGCCAGACAAGACAAAAACACTGACCTTCAGAATCAGACAGGTACTGCTCAGTGAGAGTGTGTAGCCTTTACAGAGTTTGGAACGTGTCGTGAGGGAAAATGTGTCTGCGAGTCGTTGTACATCATCTAGCCGTATTTGTGGCAGATGTACAAGGGACTGGGTGAACTCCATGCTGGTGGCGCTAGCATTCCACTACGCTGGCGGAAGGAAACACACACCGCTTCGAGTCAGAGCGCAAGTTTCCTGACGTCATGTGAAAAGGGCCTATTGTCTGAGACTGAGTAACACTATCACAACATTTACTCCATTCTTAAGAGATAAGACTAAAGAGATGATGGATGACTTCAGGAGGAAGCCGTGTAGATCACTCACCACTGCACATCAACGCAACCACTGTGGAGTCAAAAGCTCCAGGTTTGTTGGTGCACATGACGGAGGACCTCTCTGCTATAACGTCAGGGAGAACAGGAACTACAGGATGGTCCACAACATTAAAGGTAACTATAAATGGATAAAAGTAAAATGAGGAATCCTCTAAAACAAAACAACTATTTTGTGTTTTGTCTCCTCAGGAACTGTGACTCAGGAGCGTTTCCCGTTGGGTTCCTTTACGTCTGACGTTTCTGATTTATCAGCACCATGAGCGTTACTGACGTTTCTCAACCAACCGTTTACATCACGAACCTTCTGAAACTTCTACCATCACACACACACACACACACACACACACACACGGTGTCTGATCACACGACGCAGCTAATAAACACAACCCAGTGTCTTATTTCAACACAAGGCACTTCCTGGACGATGGAAGTTTCTAGAAACGCCATTTTAGACCAGATGTTCACATTGCCTCCTCTCATTAGTACATCAGGCGGCCATTTTATTTTTCTCCAGAGTCTCAAGACCAAAATATTTCCCTTCACACTATGATCACATTATACAGGTGATGATTTGTACGTTCTGTTCATTTTCTCCTTTTAGGAAACACTCCGGCTTTGTTTTAGCCGCTTTAAGAACGTGGATTTGGTCAAAAACTCCGTTAAATATATGTCCTGTCTTAAAATATATAAAACTAAAATATATGTAAGAGTATCAGTGTTTACTATGAGCATATCTGTACAAATATATTTAAATATACTGCAGATTATAGAGACATGTTCTGTAAAATGTTCCTTTGTAAATGGATCTGAAATCAATCTGTACTAATAAAACTGTAGGAGGAATAAAAGAGTTCATTATATCACAGAGTCTCAATCATTTTACAGCTGAATGTAATCAATAAAAGGAAGGAAGGAAGGAAGGAAGGAAAAGCCCAGACTTCCTGATGATGGCAGTGCAGGTTTTCTGAATAGTATAGTACACTGTATAACAATAATAATGGAGTGAGAGCTCAGGACAGTTCCTCTCCTCACCAGCAGAGGCGCCTTCTCTCCTGTGTCTGTGTAGAAGTCTCACTTACACACACAAATACAACACAAACTGCACATTTACACCATTTGTATAAATCATCTGTGGAATTGGAGCAGAATATTAGCTATATTTTATTCAAACTGCAGTTAGATTCAGTTGGATGTGATTTATTCTGGGTTTTAACAGATTAAATCCATTTCATTCAACCAGCCAGTCCATTAAAGTGTAATATTCTATTAAAAAGTTTCTCCTCTAATTGAACCCAGCAGATAGGAAAGATGGAATGTGTTTACAGCCTGTGACTGTGTGAATGCGAGAGCTGTGAGGGGTTTCAGAAGCGATAGAGCATAAAAAATAACATTAAATGGCGCTGGAGATGTGAAATCCAGTGGAGATGCTAATGATGCTAAGCTGCTGTTGTTAAATCAGCTCAGTGTGAGAGACAAAATGGCGGACACGAACACATTCTGTTCTATTTACACAATATCACCACAGCACTGAAATCATATTTACGCGCTAATTATTTCATTTCGCTCCCGTTTTATTGAAGTTTATTGAAGTTTAAGATTAGAAAGCTAATATAAAGTTTGTTGTTAACAGCGTCCTTGCAGCAATAAACCGTCTCCCGCTTCAGCAGCACTGAGCTACACAGGACACAGTGGAGCTGCTACGTGATTGGCTGATGCTGCAACAGAGCAGTAACGTGATTGGTTCCCGCGCCAAATGATTGACACTGGGCCCGCCTCCGATATGGCCGAGTTAAAAAAGGAACGGATTTAGAACGTAAAGCTGTAAGAGATGGGGGGACTGTGACGTCACAAGAGGAGGCTATGACGTCACAGGAGGAGAAGGGACAAAAACCCTGATTTCAGGTGTTTAGTTCAGTTACTGTATTTTACAGATCACACGCCAGGTGAGCTCCTCTAACCCTTACTACTACTATTATTATTATTATTATTATTATTATTATTATTATTGTTATTATTATTGTTATTGTTATTGTTGTTGTTGTTGTTGTTGATGATGATGGATGAATAATTATGGAGGTGATTAAAAAGCCAGACTTGTTGGTGTGAAAGGTGTGAAAGATGAGCTGAGATGAATCCAGGCCTGAGTTTAAACATGGCGTGTAACGAAGCCGCTCCTGAACACTGACTTTATTCTGATCCCTTTGCTGTAGGACTGAGGATTACACTTTACACTTTCACTGATGTGTGCGGCTCGCACATGCTTTAGTTCACTGCGTTAAAAAGAGTCACTGATGAATCGCTTCTGAACACAAATCCGCCCGCTGTTCAGCTTTTACTGCGCACTTCCTTATTCTGGCTTTTCCACTTTCTTACAGCTGAAGAGTTTTTACACAATCTGCTTTAATTAACGACCTGTTTGTGTTTTTATAGAGAAAGCAATCCGAGAGAAACTACTGGATTCATACCCACGTGATTCAAAGGTGAGTCGAGTTCATGTAAATCAGTGAATCAGTTTGAACATGAACAGGATGATGTCAGTGATTCATTTGATTCTGGGGCTGAAACAGGAAGGGTGCTAATATTTATGCTCGCTGTTGTAGTTATTAAAAACTCTGCTAGGATTGAATTTGAACTTTGATGATCAAAATGCTAAAGTTAGTGAAGCTGCTGTGAACTCCATGTGCTCTCTACAGATGAGTGAGAAGAAGAGAAGTAGCCAAAGAGGAACAGCTGGAACAGCTGGAACAGCTGGAGTGTGCACTCAGGACTCCACATCTGACCAGAGACTGAAGTGTTTCAGGGACATTATGGACGTCGTTCTTCATCTGAGCGATGAGTATGTTCATTTTTACTGATTTCTGACTCTCAGTAACATTTTATTCATTTACACTGGAATAAATGCTGATTTCCTCTGTGTGTGTGTGTGTGTGTGTGTGTGTGTGTTTAAAGGGAATGGAAGGCTGTGACCAGGGACATGAAGAAGAAGGTAAGAGTGTTAGAATAACGAATAATGAACCAGTTTCATTTAGTGGAACACGCTGGAATGTCACTGATCATATTTCATATTCAAGAAGCTGATTTTCTTTGTTTTATTTCAAAAGGTCACAAAGTTGGAGTTTGCGGTTCTGTGCACGAAGATCGCGACGTCAGCGGCGTCTTCTGCCATCAGGCGTTTACTGACGCCTCTCATCGAAAGCTTCGGGATCGATTTGATTCTCCAGGCGAAAGACAACCTGAAGAAAAGGGCGGAGTCTAAATGGAGGAAGTGGTCTGACTCAGACGCCTCAGCTCAAAGGTAAACTTTACCCACCTGATGCTCAGATTTCACTCTTAATATTCACCATGATGAACTTTACTGCACTGTTTAATCCACACCGTCTGACCAATCAGAATCCAGGATTCAGCAGCGCTGTGCTGGAATGACTTATAGTGCTATCAGATGGGTTTCTGTGGTTTCTGATCAATTGGCTGTGGAACAGAACGATGGCAGAACAAACGATATTCAGAAAGAGAAAGAAATTCAACGCAGATTGTCGTTTTTCACTCGCATTTATTTATTTAAATTCACGTGAGCGCTGACGTAAAAATAATATGAATTCCCGTTAATGTTCTCTCTTTCCTGTGTGTGTGTATAAAGATCGCCTACGGAGATGTCTGATTTCATCTGTCAGCTCGTTCAGAGAATCGCCACTCAGACCAAAGCTGCGATGCTGGAGGCGATCCGGAGAATGGCATCAGGACGAAGGGCGATCTGCTTGGCGAGTGCTTCATCACCTGCAGAAGATCAGATCTCACAGCCAGATGATCTCAGCATGGCATGCACTAATGAGATCTGTGAGAAGATCTTGGCCCTGTATCACTCTGATGACTTCGACAGACCTGGAGGAGAGAAAACTTCAGGAACGAAGCTAAAGTCCCACCAGGAGGTCCTTGGAATAATGAAGGGCTTGGAAGAAGTTGTCTCCATCAGCAGGTCCTCTTTCGAATTAATGCTAAAATCCTTGAGCCCTGATTCAGTCCCTGTGACGACTAAAGTGATGGCTCCTGATTGTGCTTCATCAGCTCCTAATGCTGAGAGGCTTTTCAGTGATCAGTTTCTGAGCAAAGCCACACAAGAGGTCAGAAAAGTTCTTCTGAAAACAGAGGAAACAATCGCTGCCTCAATGTCGTCCCAAACCTCCATCCCTGTCCGCAGTGAGACAGACACGAATTCCCTGATGGAGGAGGTCGAGAGCACAGCCTCAGAAATTCTGTGGGAATTATTATTTATACTTATACAGTCACTGAGTAAAAGTTCATCAGGCGTCAGCAGCAACAACGCTGACCAGCCTGGTCCAGAAGATGAGCGGAAGAACTTCCTCTCTGGTGCTCAAAAGATCCACGAGAACATCTTCGAGCAGGTGTTTATGTTCGTCTCTGGGCGGAAGCGAGCAATTTCCGAAAAGAACAAGTTGATCTTGGACGTCTGTCCTAAAACTGCTGCTGAGGTCGAGGTCAGGACGGAGAACGTCCAGGAGCCTGCTGCTGCTGCTGAACGTGTCCTCGATAAAGCCATTCTGGTTGCGAGTGAGATCCTAGAGAAGTGGTTATCTTCTCACATTTCCACAGGGTCATTCAGTGGGAAAGACTCGGGTTCCAGCACAGAGTCGTCACCGACGGCGTCAGTAGATCTGGATCGAGTTACTGCTGAAAGCGTAAACACGCTGATCAGTGGAATTGCTCTCGAGAACGGAATAACTGACGTGGAAAACGGATCGGAAGCTCGGGTAGGTGAAGCTCAGGTGAGTGATGCTGATGCTCGCTCAGCTCCCTGCTCAAAGAACTTCTCAGACGTTTTCACGAAGCTCCGAAGTCTGATTGGACTTGGAGATAAAAAGAGACAGTCGTGCTCGTGCCTGAAGAATGCAGCAGCAGCAGCAGAAGTGACTGATGCTCAGAGCCTCGTGTCCGTCAGCGAAGCTCCAAACCTGCAGGCTGTTATTGACAGCTGCACTGAGGAGCTCATCGAGAAGAACGCAGATTTATTTCTGCGTGACGAGCGTCACGAGCTGCTGGCCAAGTCCAGCTCTTCTAAAGCTCCTCGGCTCAGACGGTTTGCGTTCCTGCGGCCGCGTAAATCCGATCAGCAGATTGTTTCCGAGGTAAAAAAGACCTGTGAGGTGAGCAGTTCTGTCCCTCTGAGGTCTAAGGAGCTCCTCAATAAAGCCACTCAGGTGGTGAGTGAGATGCTGCTCAGAAGGTTGTCCACAGCAGACTCCTCGAGGTGCTCATTAGAAGACGTGCAGAGTGCCGTCAGTACCGCAGATTCGCTCGTCAGGGTTTTATACGAATGTGACGAGTCTGTGAAAGAGGAGGCTAAGAGCTCTGATGCTCTCGATGCCTTGTCCTGCTTCTTTGACGTCAGAGAAGCAGAATCTGCCAAAAAACCAAGGAACGTGTTGAGAAAAGTGCGAAATCTCCTTCAGGCATTTTTCTCCAAGGCATCTAAAGCTCTGAGCTTTCCCACACACGAGGAGAGGGTGGAGGAGAAGGTGGACCTGGACCTGTGCACCAACAGGGTCATTACCGAAGTCATTGATTTGTTAAGGAGTGAGCTGACAGCTCCACTTGCGGTGAAGAACGATGACGCCTATTTCCACACCAAATCCACCAGGCGTGTGAGTGACATCATCTTCCGAATAGTGGAATCCTGTCCTCTGCTGCCCTCACAATTCCCAAAGAAACGCCACACGGAAGCGCGTCTCAGGAAAGTGGCGTCCGCGTTAAATCTGCAGATCGATTCTACAGCTTCTGAGATTTCCCGAACTGTTAGCTCCACTGTGCTGCAGTTTATAGACGCAGACAGGAAGTCGAGGTCTTCAGTCCAGAGGAGTTCATTCGCTCCTCTGCACCTTTTCACTGTGGTGCGCAACCAGCTGAAGAATTTCTTCACTTCCTTCTCTAAACGTGTTGCTGATGATGAAAGGACAGACGCGTCAGCACAGTCAGAGAGGGATGAGGATCGTGTCACTCCCATCTACATCAGCGAGGATGGCACGGTTCATGAGCTCACAGAGCTGGAGGATCTTTCTCTGGAGGAGACGATACATCAACGATCATGTGCTATAACGGACGTAATCGCAAAACTCCTCCTGAGGAACGTGGATAGGGCAGGAGATGTTGGCCAGTGTTCATCAGATTCTGTTCTGGGGAGAGGGAACATCACGTTACACTCCATCACGTTACCTTCTGAGTGCGTTTACACGTTTGCAGAGGAGTCCATCAAGGCTTTACTGCAGAATGTGCTGAACGCCGGGCCAAGCGCAGGAGACGAAGCTCAGGAAAGCAGCTTGGTGGACAAATCAACCGGTTGTCCTTCTGCTACAGCGCTCGCACATGAAATCGAGGACGCTGGGACTTCCTCTGTGTGTCGTATTAACGGTTTGCATCCTAAGTCTCCTCAGCTATCAGCAGCTTCCTCCAGCTCGTCTCCTCGTGCTGACGTGGAGGAGACTCGGGAACATCTGAGCCTCACCGATCAGCAGAATCGAAGTGGAAGCGATGGACGCTCCTCACATCCAGCAGCTGAGGATCAGGAGAAGAAAAAGAGGCTTGGACTCCTCACAAGGAACGGGCGTGTGATCAGACATGGCGTTAAGGTATGCAGGACTTTTCCCCCTAAATGTTCTCCTGTGGTTTTGAGTTCACAGTTTTGTGTGGATTTTATTTGTAGTTATTGATAATTGAAGGGTTTATTTAACATCAGTCGCTCGATTTACAGCATTAATCACGTTCTTTAAGGTGATTAGTCGTCTCAGACGTCCGTTTCTGCTTCCTGATTTATCTTTTTATCTTCAGTGTCCCAAGAAGTGGAAGAAGAATCAGAGCAGAGTTCCTCTGACAGGCGATGACCAGCCGACCCCTTCCACCTCCGCAAATCTTCACAGCTGTAAGTCTTTAAAACGAAATGAAGCTGCGATTTTTGACCACGTTTACGCCGCGTGTCTTTTTAGTGTCTAACGTGTATTTTTGACCTTCATTATCACTCTGTATTCTGTACTTTAAATAAGAATAAATGATAATAATGATCCTGTTTATTTATGACGTGAGCTGATGATTTTTACAGAGTGTGATGATCATGTTTAAGAGTTTGAGTTTTTATCGGTTCCTGCACCGTGTGTCCTGATAATGAGCTGAAAGAGCAGTTTTTGTCGTGTTGCTGTAATTCTGCTTCTTCTCCTGTTTCCAGCTTCACACAGAGAATCGAAGGCCTCGGGGTCGGTCTTCAAGAACGCTCGTAGAAGGCTGGGCAGGATCTTCTCCAACATCTCCAAGACCTTCACCAGCTGCTCCAACCCTGAAACCGCTCCGTAAACTCGTCAGCGTCGGCCTGAGCCCGGTGACCTTTAACCGAGTTACCGTGGTAACAGGCATCAGCGACGGAAAACAAACAAACAAAAACAAACAAAAAACAAACAAACAAAAACAAACAAAAACAAACATAACGCAAAAAGAAAAAAACTCCAACAAAAAAACCCCAAAACAAACAAAACAAACAAACAAACAAAAACAACCCAAAAAGAAAAAAACTCCAACAAAAAAACCCAAAACAAACAAAAACAAACAAACAAAAAACAAACAAAACAAACAAACAAAAATAACCCAAAAAGAAAAAACTCCAAAAAAACCCAGAAAACGCCCCTCCTCCCCCCAAACAATCAACTAAAAACAAATAAATAAAATGTTGGATTACGCTAATAAAATGTGTCTTTCTGTATTTTTATAACTTTTATTTTATCTTTCCATTTTATTCTACACATTTTGAAATCGCTTTCTACAGATATGAATGACTTTATTAGTGCGTTTTGCGTTGTGTTTATTTGTGAATATTTATGAAGTGTGTGTGCAGTATTTAGTGAATTTTACGCTTGTGTGTGTGAAAGGTATTGATACGGTTTTAGCTTCATATAAACCACTTGGACTTTTATTTACTGCGTGTTAAACAAACGCACAGAATAAATGCACCATAGACAGAACTTCTCGTCTTCTCAGGAGGATTTGTGTGTGTGGGTTTTTTGTCTTTGTGTATTTTATATATACACAGGGCCTCATTTATCCATCTTTTCATTCCTGACACAGCTCATTTACATATAGCGACGCCCACAAAACTCCATAAAAGGTAAAGTGCACAGACAGCTGGGAGCACGAAATAAGCGATCAGGGTAAAGGCTGAAAAACAGAAGTGGAAGATATTACGCTGATTTCTTTATCATAACTGAACGATTGGTTTTTCATTTCTACTCGCTGTTCAGTGTGAGAGTTTTATCACAGAGGAGAAGTGTTTATTAAAGACACCGGTCTGAGAAACTCACACAGTCGATCAGTTTCCACTGAGATTTTTTCCTCCGTTTCTGTGGCCAGCTGTTCTAAGCTTTAGAACGGACTGCACTGATATTACGCTGATATTAGCTGAAGTGCAGCTTAAAACGCCGCATCAGCTAACTCAGAGCTGTAGCTACAGCTTCATCATTGATGGGAAAAGTGCTGAACTGTAGTGGGATCATTGTGGCAGGTATATTAATGTTACCGTTGTCATGACTGACTGAGCTACTTTCTGTTAGATAACTCGATCACAGATCACAGAGACGAAGCTGAGCGTATACTTCGCCAGGAACAAAGAAACACGAGGCTGTAAACGTACAAACTAATCAAGAGGCAAACTGAAAACAGGTGAGAATAATCAGGAAACACCAGGGAGACGACCAATGACAGTACAGGGGAGGAGACAGGACATGAACCAGCACACACACACAGAGGAGTGTGGCGTAGCGCTGCGGGCCGCTGTGTGCACTGAGCGCCTCTACACACAGCGCTCGGCTCGAGGGGAATCCGCGATGAGGACAAACAGCTAATGTAAGGTGCAACCGAATATATAAACAGCAGTCAACATTTACACTCAACACAATCTCTGTTTTAAGGAGAATATCGCTGCTCTCCATCATCTTCATCTGGCTCTGACACCTGCAGTAAGATCCACATCTGAATGAAGAAGTGATCTTTCACTGGCTGCTTGTTCTGTTGGTGGAGTTCGTTTAAAAAGGAGTGACTGGTTGACCCGTGGCCAGTGGGAGCTCAATGGTTAAAGGCTCTGGGTTACTGATCAGACGTTCAGGGCTTCAAGCCTCAGCACCACCGAGCTGCCACTGTCAGGTCCTTCACCCTGATTGTGAAATTATTAATGTAATTCCGCATTGGAATAAGAGTTTGTATATAATTATATTTAAATTTGTTTTCAAAAATGTTACATATTTAGTTAAGGCCGTACTTCGATAATGAACTACATATCCCACAATGCACCACGGGCTCCTGACGGACCAGATCCCACAGTCTCATTCTGTCCGCATAAACCTCATATAGTCAGTCAATTATGACTTTAGTTATAATCTGTGTGGTAGAT
Source organism: Pangasianodon hypophthalmus (assembly GCF_027358585.1). NCBI lineage: Eukaryota > Metazoa > Chordata > Actinopteri > Siluriformes > Pangasiidae > Pangasianodon > Pangasianodon hypophthalmus. Next base: position 22,064,128 of record NC_069728.1, read on the forward strand.
ATAGACTTTAAACATTAAACCAGAAAATGTCTCAAAACCATTGTTCCTACTACACAGGACCTAGTTAGATTTTAGTTTAGCTTTGCGAGGATTAGCAGCCTGCTAACGCTAGCGAAACAGGAGAGAAAGGCGTTCATGGGACTTGTAGTTTATACACAGTGGCGGGGAAGAGGAGATATATTTAATACAAGTATGTTTTGCTCTAAATGCTAAAATAATCGTAGAAGGGATTAAAGGTGCAATCCTAAAATGGATAAGAAATGAGTAGAAATATTTTTAAATGCTGTGTAAAAACGTGTAAGGCAGTACGTCACTTCCGTCGTCAGTATGACGTTAGAGGAAGCGGCGCGGTGGTTTATGGGTACTGTAGTGCGCCGGCTGTGTGTGGTGAGTGATGGCGGCCGCGGTGGTGTTAGCGGTGGTGCTGGGCGGAGGAGTGATCCTCATGGCCCGGAGACTGCTCTCCAGCCGCAGGGACGCGCTCCGCCTCCCCGCCGGTGCAATGCGCGGGAAAACGGTCATCGTGACGGGCGCGAGCAGCGGCATCGGTAAAGCCACCGCGGCCGAGCTCTTCCGGCTGCGCGCGCGGGTCATCATGGCGTGTCGGGACCGCGCGAGAGCCGAACAGGCGGCCGCAGAAATCCGCGCATGCGCAGGAACCTGTGACGGACAGCTGGTCATCAAGCACGTGGACCTGACGTCACTGAGATCCGTGCGCGCGTTCTGCCGCGAAATCATCCAGGTGTGTGCGCGCGCTTCATGTCTAATCTCAGTCAGAAGACTCCACAGTGTTTTCATTTTGGCGGGAACTCGTGTACTGTGCTAGCTACATGATGCTAACCGCGATTTTAGTGTTTGAGTGTTATTATAAAGTATTATTTTACTGCGTTACCTGCACATCTGAGGTAAATGCTGATGTTCCGGATGGTTCTGTCTGGTTTCCGCTCTCGCTGGCATTAACCTGTCCCGTGAATCCTTCCTCCTGTACCTGTACGCACTGTTTCATACGATTAAATCACGCGGTCTGATAACGAAACGTATAAATGAGTGAGAGATGAGACGATGATGAGTAGCAGCTCTGAGAAGCAGCTGCTTTCGTCTCTGCTGTCAGTTATAGCGCAGAGATTACGCATTTCCCAGCAAGGGCGATGACGCAATCGAGTAGCCACTCTCTCTACACCTGACATCTACATGCTAATGGCTAAATCATTAGCCTCAGTCTTTATCAACTTTATGCTTGGTTTTCGTATTTCCCAGTTGCCTAGCAACAGCGTTCTGAATGTTAACCATTTTTCCATTTCAGTGTATTATACTCGCCAGTGGGCGGAGCTAGAACCATCCTATCATGTGTTATTGTGTTATTTTAAATACTTTTCCTGCCCGAGTCGGTGCTACAGTGCTCCAGTTTGCACAATATCGATTTATAGCACTAACAGATTGGGACGAAGTTCTAGCTTTTATCCAAAATGGCGGCTATTACACTCAGTGAGGATTCTGTAACGACTGCCTTTGACCAATCACTGGTCAGCACGATCTCCAGCTCCACCCACTCGTACTCATGATGCGTTCACATGGAACTTGGGCAGGATTAGCTGCTAGCTACCATTAGTTAACTAGCTAAACTTTACCCATTAGAAGGTATGATTTTGGTCGATCAGTTTGTGTCTGATATTTTCATTAGATGCTAAGGTGAGTTTGGTTTTCGGGATATTTGAATAATTTCTGTGTGTGTGTGTGTGTGTGTGTGTGTGTAGGAGGAGCCGAAGCTCGACGTGTTGATTAACAACGCGGGTGTGTTCCGCTGCCCGTACTCTAAAACGGAGGACGGCTTTGAGATGCAGTTGGGTGTGAACCATCTGGCTCACTTCCTGTTAACCCACCTGCTGACAGAGCTGATGGTACGTTCCGCCCCGAGTCGCATCCTCGTCATCTCCTCCAAACTTTACAAACGCGGCAGCATCCGATTTGACGACATTAACAGCGAGCGCAGCTACGACCCGGCCTTCTGCTACAGCCAGAGTAAACTAGCTAACCTGCTGTTCACGCGTGAGTTAGCGAGGAGGCTGGAGGGGCGGGGCGTGACGGTGAACTCCCTCTCCCCCGGGATGGTCAGGACCAACCTGGGCCGCCATGTCCGGGTCCCGCTCCTGCTGAAGCCCCTCCTCTTTCTGGTGTCATGGCTGTTCTTTAAGAGTCCAGCAGAGGGCGCTGAGACACCGCTGTACCTCGCCTGCTCTCCTGACGTGGCTAACGTGACGGGGAAGTTCTTCTCTAACTGCCAAGAGGAAGAGCTCCTGCCTAAGGCGACGGTCGATGACACAGCAAAGCGGCTATGGGACCTGAGTGAGACCATGGTCGGGATGAAGAGCTGAGCTGGATCTCGCTGGTTAAATACGTTGATGATGTTCTCCTGATTCTAATAAATCAACTGCAAATTATTAGTAAATATGTTTGGAGATGTTCCATGTGGTCTGTACGGTACGTCCTTATACACGTGTGCGTGAAAAAAAAACGATGGCTGATGTGATCTTCAGAACGTTTCGTCATGTGCTGCCAAAGAAACCATCGCAACCAGGAGTAACCATAGCAACCAGAGAAACCAAAGTCCAGGCAGGAACAGCCAACAGTCACCAGTGAACTAACAGAGAGAATTTACTTAAATTCACTTAAATATCGTTCCCTAAAACTGAAGTGTTTCAGAATCGGAGTAAAGAGCAGACGGACTGAGGTGTAACTCCTCCTCCTCACTGCCCTCCAGTTACAGCTCACTCAGTCTGAGTTTTTATAAAAGTGTGTAATTTACAGTTCTACACACGACAGGATGTGTCCTGACCTACATTTACAGCTAAAACTGCTGGTTCTGGTGTCCGATTTCCCTCTGGGAGCATCTCTCAGGCGTGAAGTGTCCATCAGTCTCTCTCTTCACTACTGAAGTCTCTGCAGATGGCTGCTGAATCGTGGCCATGCTAAGAGCGGTGTGATCAGCGCCCCCCGCTGGCTCAGTGTGGGTGTGTGCAATAGAGCTGTGAGAAATGCAGAAATATTAATAAAAATTATTCTGATGATGTATGTGACTGATAGAGTGAATGACATCCCATAATAATAAACTCCACTGCATTGGGGGGGGGGGGGGGTGAGAGAGAGACAGACAGACAGACAGTAGCTGTGCTTTATTAGAGAGAGAGACAGGTGGAGAGTGAGACAGTAGCAGTAGTTGTGCTTTATTAGAGAGAGTGAGACAGGCGGAGAGTGAGACAGGCGGAGAGTGAGACAGTAGCAGGAGTTGTGCTTTATTAGAGAGAGAGAGAGACAGGTGGAGAGTGAGACAGTAGCAGTAGTTGTGTTTTATTAGAGAGAGAGAGTGAGACAGGCGGAGAGTGAGACAGGCGGAGAGTGAGACAGTTGCAGTAGTTGTGCTTTATTAGAGAGAGAGAGAGAGTGAGACAGGCGGAGAGTGAGACAGTTGCAGTAGTTGTGTTTTATTAGAGAGAGAGAGAGAGAGAGAGTGAGACAGGCGGAGAGTGAGACAGGCGGAGAGTGAGACAGTTGCAGTAGTTGTGCTTTATTAGAGAGAGAGAGAGTGAGACAGGCGGAGAGTGAGACAGTAGCAGTAGTTGTGCTTTATTAGAGAGAGAGAGAGTGAGACAGGCGGAGAGTAAGACAGTAGCAGTAGTTGTGTTTTATTAGAGAGAGAGAGAGAGTGAGACAGGCGGAGAGAGAGACAGGTGGAGAGTGAGACAGTTGCAGTAGTTGTGCTTTATTAGAGAGAGAGAGAGAGTGAGACAGGCGGAGAGTGAGACAGTTGCAGTAGTTGTGTTTTATTAGAGAGAGAGAGAGAGTGAGACAGGCGGAGAGTGAGACAGTTGCAGTAGTTGTGTTTTATTAGAGAGAAAGGGAGTGAGACAGGCGGAGAGTGAGACAGTTGCAGTAGTTGTGCTTTATTACAGGAAGTAAAGGCCGTTAGGAGAAGGAGCTCATGCATGACGGTGTGACTGATTACAGCGGGACAGAAACAGTGGAGCGTCAGTGAGGTAGAGGAGCTGAAACACAGAGAGAAGAATCCAATCAGAACTCAGAACACCAAAATAAACCTGTACATCAGCCAATCAGAGGAGCAGGAGGCGTGGCTCTGACTCTTTGTTAAAGCTCTGCCGCAACCGCTAGAACACACACTCTGTTCCTGGTGGAGCGTTCATACAGTGTGTATTCTCAGTGTGTGTGTGTGTTACGTAATGCACTGTGAGCTGTGTGTGTGTCTGTGTGTCAGGATTTAGTGCTAATCTCATACGCTAACTGCTAATTAGCCCATTAGCTAGCTACAATAGCACACAGCTCTTCCTAACCACTAGCGTTTGGGACGCAGCCACTGATTAGGAAGTGAGGTCAGATATCAGTACTTCCTCAATGTGATGCTTTTTATTGTTATTCAGCAGTCGTAGGGGCTTATAAACACACGATTATTCTCTCTGTAGTCAGAGTTTCATTCATCACTGATATACTGAACAGTAAATACAGCTAGGGATAAAACAATTTCACTTTCACTCTCAAAATTAGCATGTCCTTTTACAGTTAGCATGTCGTCTCTAAGCGTCTCTGTGCTGTAAAGCGTTTCATAATCTCAGACCTCACACCACACCACACACACTGTGTATCAAATCACAATTTCCAAAATCCAAAAAACAAAACAATTTTTTTCAAAAAACCAAGATAGTACTTACTGCAAAAGTGCAGTGGGTGGAGCTGGACCTGACCCGACTCCGCCTATAACCCCACCTCCTAACTCTAATCCATGAGACGATCTGCAGCGTGGAACAACACACTTATCCAGCCTGAAAGTTGTCTCCACCCCTGGACTTTTATTGTGACTCCACCCAGCTAGGAGGAGCCGACTCAGGTCTGACTCCGCCCCCTAGTTCTGCAGCAAGCAGTACTTGAAAAAACCTTGTAAAGTAAATAAGCAGCGTTCACAAGCGTTAAATCTGCTGTAGAAACATCCGAGCTTCATATCAACCACAGAACATCATCATGACTTCATCTCCACTGTAGAAAAACACCACTGAGCAGAAACACGGAGAGAACGCACAGAACGTCGGGTCGGAAAAAGGTCTGAGTGCACCACCGAGAGGCGTTCTGATTGGACAATCAGTATCACACTGGCATCGGTCTGAAACGCTCAGTAACAATCTGATTCGCTGACGTTCTTTTTACACCAAGCAGAGAAATGATGTCATGAAAATTGGCATGCAAAAAAGCCTGATTCATTGTTTGGTTTTGGATTTATTATAGCCACGCCCACAAGAACTCTTCACTCCGCCCCCAATGCCAAACCTGCCAGACTGGGACAAGTGTCTGAATCACTGGCCTGAATCACGGTGATAGAGCGTGTAAAGCAGTGCTTCTGGGTCTGCCTGGTTTCCATGGGCGGGGCTAGGAGGTGGAGTTACACCGTAAACTGATTCAGTGATAAAGTTCAATTGATAAAGTTCTCATTTTATCTCACAGCTCTGATATTTGGACCTTGTTTATCACATTGTATATGAAGAAATTTAATTGTAAATGGTTTAGAAACGGCTTTACACAAGAAACATGGTGTTGAAAATCCAGCTAGATTTTATGTACAGATTACGCTGTCAAGTTTAAAAAGTTGCACACCAATTTAATGAACATTTCATGAAACTCACTTTATGTTAGTGACCTGAAAGAAAGTGATTCCGAAACAAATTTAAAAATTAATACAAAAAAGACGAGTCATCCGATTAGGACAAAAGTACTGACACGCTATAAAAAGAAGACGTGTTAGCGTGTGTCTGTGTTAGCTGAGGCGCTGCAGTGGCTGAGCTGCATTAATGGAATATTTAGCACATGCTGCGCTTAAGAGGCGCTCTTTCACCGTTCAGTCACCATTTTGTCGTTTTGTCATTGTGTGGACGCGGTAAATCAGCTGTGTTGTAAACGTGCTCGGTAATTTACGGCTGGTTGTCGTTTATCAACATACACACATGCGTACGAATACAGTCAGCGAATCTTTTGTAAATCTGGTGGGAATATTTAGTTTGGTTTGGCCACGAAAACATTTATACACGACTTTACTAAAAGATTGATAAATCTGTTTATCAGTGTAGCCCTCGTGTTAATAATATAATTCCAAAATCGTGCGTTCTGATTGACTGAAATCAGTAGAAACAACATGTATCACACAGATTATAACGGTTCTCAGTAGCGCACTCAGACATGTGGCCCGAAATGAGTAAAGTGAAATCGGGTCCTCAAATGATCAGAATAAAGTGGAGCTGAGCTCTGCTGAGGCCCTCCACATAAAGTAAATGTTTTGTTCAGTGTTAAATAATGTTTCCAGTGTATTTGAGGAACCCAGGTCCTCACAGGGTCCTCAGTTGAGCAGAGTGCCATAGAGCTGCGCTTTCGTTAGGCTGTCCTTCCTCGTCAGGCCCAGAGTGGTGAACGTTTGGTACTGTGATGCTGCCTGAGTCGGAGGAGAACTCGTTTCCTGAGGAGAGGCGCTGATCCGGTCCGGCTGAAATGCCTGCAGCTCAGCACCAATTTCCATGGATCCAATTTCCAGTGACTCATTGGAGCTGTTGGGACTCACGTCTACCTCCTCGTCCTCATATTCTTGCTCGAGTCCAGCCACCTGCTGCTCCACCTCCTGGTTCTCGTCTTCTGTGCTGTACAAGTGAGTATTCCGGAGATCAGCACTGGAGAACGGATCCAGCAGGGTGGCGCCGTGGTGCCGATAGGCGTCGCTTCCCTCCTGGAAGCTGCTGTAGAGGGGGCCAAGCCGGATCTTGGCGGGTCGGACCGAGAAGTGCTGCTCGGAGAAGCTGTAAGGTGAAGCGCGTCCGGCGCTGCAGAATGAGTGAGCGCTGACGTCCTCTACACTCAACCGCCTCCATCGGCCAATCAGCACCTCCTGCTCCTCCTCTGGCTCCTCCTCCTCTTCTGGCACCAGCGCACTGCCACGCCGACTGTCACCATAGTTGACGCTGGGCGAGGTGGACGGTGGGAGGGGCTCGTACGGCTCACTGTAGCATGACATCGCGCCACTGTAGAGAGGAGAGCCGCCATTTTGGTAACCGTGAGATGCACTGAAGGCGCTCGGACTTTCTCTTTCCCAGGAATCGTCACTTTTGTGCTCATACTCAACACCGTCTCGCCACTCCATGTAGATCCCATGGTGTTGAGGCGAGGAGGTGGTGCTGTAAGGAGGCTCAGCTCCTTTTTCTTCAGACCCGCCCCCACTGAAACTGGAGTAGGAACTGGAGGCTCCGCCCACAGAGGTGTTAAAATGAGGGAAGCGGTGCAGGTCAACACTGGGCCTGCGCTCGCGACGCCGCTCGTCTGGGCAGTACAACGCCGTGTCACTGCTGTACACGTCACACTTAGCCACGGTCCTCAAACCCAGACCCAGACGCTCGTCTCCGCTCACAGGTGTGCCAATCAGGAAGCCCGGGTGCTCGTGAGGCTCGTGGAGCTCGTGACGTGTTGGACTCGGGGAACGCGAGGCTTCCTCCGGTTTCTCCAAAACGTTCCCCATGACAGAGGAGGGAATAGGGTCGGAATACGGCGAGCGACAGATCGGTGAGGAATCCTCAATGTGCAGACTCAGACGCTCCAGAAAATCTGCCGGCAACTGAGAGAGAAGAAAACAACATTAAATTGGTTTACGTTTAAATGATCTCTTAATGATACTGTTGTTTTCATCAAATAAGTAATAACGCTGTGGAGAAAAAAACAGATCATGGTCCCTCCTGAGGCATTGATCCATTATTACACTGCTCACCAGCGTTCATCTGTTTCCATGGCAACGGCAGCAGAGTAAACCATGTGTAATTAGCTAGCGGGACGTTTCAGGCTAGTTACAGTGTTCGATAATAAGCACTGAAGTCTGAAGTATGTGTTTTTCAGCAGCGGGAGAATAAAAGAGAAGGTTTTGTATGATCAGGACCTTGCTGAGGAACCTGGAGGAACATGGAGGAACATGTTTTTGATAATAAAAACCACATAAATCTGTCTATCTGCCTGCGACTTCGTCCCAAACCGACGCATCACTGCCCTAAACGTGTCACACTGCTTTATTGTGCTATTTAGCGTAGCGGGTAGCAGTGCGTCAGTTTGGGACGCAGCCGCAGGCAACCCTGTGTGTGTGTGTGTGTGTGTGTGTGTGAGATAATAAACCCACCTCAGAGAGCTGAGCTCTGTACTGAGACTGATTACACTGCAGGAGCTGAGCTGCCAGGTTGCAGTCCTTCCTGTATAAATCCTACACACAACACACAGGAAGTTACACAATCTCACACACAAACTTACACACACACTCTGCAGGGATGTCATCCAGAAACCCAGAAAAAAATACACAACAGATAACAGTGTCCCTTAGTAGCAGTGGTATGTAAGTGTCCCTTAGTAGCAGTGGTATTATTATTATCATCATCATCATCATCATCATTATTATTATTATTAGTAGTAGTAGTAGTAAAAGTGGTACTATTATTATTTTTATTATTATTATTAATTGTAACAGTCAGTGAGATTAATGTCACGTGATGCTGCACTGAATGACTCAGTAAATCTCGCTAGTTTGAATAATAATGGAACTACAACATCTCTGAAAAGTTTGAAAGTTCATTTCGTCAATGGGAAACAGCGAGGATCGTCAGTGAGTGTAACGTCATGCCATAAGAAGCTAGTTTACCTAGCTAACCCAGCTCACCTGTTCCCACTGACCTCACTGACCACGATCAACACACAGGTAAGCAAACGCGGGTTAAACACCTTCACATTAATGATAGTCATTATTTGGGGGCATCACATTGGGTTTCTTCAGTTAGTTCTTAGCTACCATTAGCTAATAATATTGCATTCATTATGCTAGTTATGCTAGGTATGCTAGTTAACGCTAGTATGGCTTTTTTATAACATGCTAGAAAGCAAATACATGTTTTAGCTAATCACACATGAATTTAGAGTAATGTTCTTTTCAAAATGTAAAATAATGCCCAGAGATGATCAGACCCTCCCAAACACACACACACACACACACACACACACACACACAGAGTATCCGATAGTGTTGACTGACTTTGTCACAGGGTTGATTTTACACACACACACACACACACACACACAAACACACACACACACTGCAGGTTCGATAAGAGACATGTTTCAAACCTGCGTTAATTTAATATTTACTGACTGCTGGATCTATATCATGAACACGTCACCTGCCAAGTCACATTATTCTCAAATTTATCAGAAAAAAAAAATATTCAAAAAGGTGCAAAGAAATTAAACATGGATATTTCTGCAGTTCAGTACTCGGTGCAGCAGACACAGGACGCAGATAATCTCCTGATAAACAGCCCTGAAATTCACCCACATGCTGCAGTGATCATTACAAATAGCTCTATTCATGCAGTAATATATTGATGTACAAGACTCCTATTAGATTTATTTCAACAGTCACCTTCTTCTCACTCAGACATCATCACATTAGTCTTTTACATTTTTAAATTCTCTCTTGGTTTTATGTTACAGCGTATTACACTAGGCAACACAAAAAACCCACCATGTCTGTTTTCAGTCCGCATTTTCTATCTACGACTGTTTTTGCGTTTAAAGGTGGTAGTTTACTCTCTACTGAAAAACTCCGCCTCGGAAGCTTTACTCAAGAAAATTCTGGAGGTGTGAACTACACACAGGTGATTTTAATAATCTGGATGTGGAGCTCAGAAAATCCACTGATGCAGCTGCGTAACCCGCCTCTGAATACCAGCAACTTTCCCCACGTAAACACTGATGTAACTCAGGTGACCTTATGCATCACTGACTGAGCACTCTGATTGGATTGCTCATCAGTTGGGGTAAA